>NC_086104.1:161770780-162070780 GCF_963921235.1 Mobula hypostoma
AGTTGCCGTGCATCTGATATCACCTCCAACCTCATTCAAAATTGTCTCTTCGCCCTTGAAATAGGAATCATATCTGGTTTTCTGGTACAGGCCTGGGTTTCCAGACTTGAATGCCACAGATGTAGCCTTCAGCAGACGATGTACCTCCCCTGGTTCATCCACGGCTTTTGGTTTGGGAACTTCTGACTGTAGCAGTGAGAGACTGAAAATGTCTTTGAATACACCCACCTGTTGATTTGCACAGGTTTTCAGAGCCTTCCCGGGTACTCCATTTAGCCCCGCTGCCTTGCCAGGGTTCACCCTCCTGAAAGACAGCCTGACATCAGCCTCCAGGACAGAGATCACAGGGTCATCAGATGCTGCAGGATGCTTCTAGCTGTGGTTTTATTCCCTTCCAAAGTGAGCATAAAAGGTATTGAGCTCGACTAGTGGTGAAGCATCGCTGCTATTCATGATGTTGGGTTTTGTTTTGTAGGAAGTAATAGCCTACAAACCCCACCAGAGTTGACGTGCATCTGATGTCGCCTCCAATCTCTCCCAGAATTGTTTCTTGGCTCATGAAATAGCTGTCCGCAAGTTATACCTGTTTTTTTTTATATACAGATCTGGATCGCCAGGCTTAAATGCCACAGATCCAGCCCTCAGCAGACCGTGAACCTACTGGTTCATCCGCCGCTTTTGGTTTGGCAATGTACAGTAAGTTCCTGTCGGTACACACTCATCCACACAGGTTTTAATGAAGTTGGTGACAACTGTGGCATACTCATCCAAATCCGAAGATGACTTCCTGAACAGAGTCCAGTCCACTGATTCAAAGCAGTCCCGTAAGCACTGCCTCCCTGGTCCAAACCTTCTTGGTCCTCACTACTGGTGCTGCAGTCTTCAGTCTCTGCCTATAGATGTATAGCCATGTGATCAGACTTATCAAAGTGTGAGCACTGTAAGCACTCTGTAAGTGGTCCAATGTGTTATTTCCTCTGGAACTACAGGTGATTTGTTGATAAAGTCACTGAAGAATTATTATCAAGCTGCTTTGTTAAAATATCCCAAAATGACAGGAAGGGCAGCAGGATGAGCTGCTTCATGCCTGTAGATTACACTGCTCAGTTTGTTTCAGAGCCTGTTTGACATTAGCAGACATCCCACCCTGCAAAAACTCATTTCAGGGAAATAGAACCACCACCCCCGCCCCCCGCAACCCCATATCCCACCCCCCCCCACCTGGTCGACCTCCAAGGGTATATGTATACAGGACATTTGATTATGAAAGAATACAACAATTTATTTGATCATATTGAAACTATGTATATATATTCCTTGTTGAGTATTTTGTTAGCAATCTCAATACTAATAGCTAAATGCTAATGCAAATAGCTTTTCTATTTCTTTTGCAAACTTTCCTTGTACTGTGATGTGGCTTGCTTGGCAGATTTGAGCATTTTGCCGGAAGTCTCAACCTCATAGCAGTCTGTGTCGATGAATTTGTTAATTTTGCAAGACATCAGATTCACAAGATTCACAATTATGTTATATTATATTATCATGGAGTCTTTTTTTTATTCTATTACAACTGTAAGCAAGTCTATAGGCAGTTTGGCCTCATCACGTAGGACATCAATAGAGTAGCTCCTTAGCAGCTAGCCAGCTAGTTTAAATAACGTTAGCTATGCTAATGAACGAATGACACCTGTTAAACTCACCTCAACATGTCTTTTACAGTCACTTAACCCACCATGGGCAATAGAAAAGTCACTGTTGCAAACAGTGCAGAGAGCAACACTGTCATTATTTTTGACCCCTATTAGGCAGGGGTACACTTTGGTGTAGTCTGGGGTGAAGTACGTTTTATATATTTTTTTGGAACACTCTGCCCAGGCGCTGCAGGACACTAAACTGAACTGATGGACAGTGAAAGAGAGAGAGAGGTGACTGTAAAGCCCACCCACAGAGAAAACCGATAGGTCTACTTAGCACAAAGAGAGACCAATCACGATTCACTAATTCATTTTCTTTCTCTCGCGCTCTCTCTCATGCTCTCACTCAAAAAAAAATCAATTTCCAGGATATTGTATATGATTTGCGGGTGTCAGGCAGCCACTATCGATATGCGGGAGACTCCCAGAACTTGCGGGAGAGGGGGATGTCTACATTAGCTCGGTGGAATGTACCGCCTACGGAAAAGATCACTGAGATCTCCCGTGGCAGGCAGAATAATTGGTGAAAAAAGAGGAAAACAGAGACCATTAAAACAGTTATAATGTTGGTGATTCTTTTTATGTTTATGTAAGGAACCTAAGTTACGTGCTCTGGGTAAAATGAACAGAATCACTCAATTGCAGTAACTACAATTTCAATGCAGTTCTATAGACAAGAAGTACCTACCTAGTTTTTATTTTTTCCAAGAAGGGGCGATGTAATGGTAGTAATGGGCTATTCCTAAACCACTTGGTTAGCCACCCCCACATGCCAGGAGTTTACATACTGCACAAGCAGGATGATCAATAAAGTTCAGTTGAATATCCTGTTGCATTCTGTGCTATTCCTCAGTAATGAACACAACACCCCTCAGTCCCTCCGTGGATCTATTCATGCCCCTGTTGTTCTGTTCACTTACCACCCCCCCCCGCGATCCATTCACCCCTTCCATGAATCTATTCACGCCCCACACACATCCATTCACACCACCCTTCTAACCAGCTCTGTGTTGTCATTATTTTGTTCATCTTGTGTCAAGAGTATCAGCAAGGGCAACTCTATTACCTGATCATTGTTAAGTAGTGTTGGAGACTTCCCCTATACGATTGAATCTCAGTGAATGGGGCCTCCTTGGAAATCGGCAGCAACTTGAGCTTGGATCTCCTGATTGATCTTGGAGCACGGGGATTTCTTATTCTGTTCTGTGTTTAATGTTTCATCGGTAAATCAATGCAACCATTGCCCAGATTATACATTGCTCTTCAGTTTAAATGGCGGTGCTGAGTTGTCTTTGGAGTGGGGCTTGAATCCATAACCACTTGAACTCAGGGTGTGCTGAGTGAAAGCTGATGTAACAGTGGCTTAAAGCTGTCCTATTACCATAGAACCATAGAAACTACAGCACAGAAACAGGCCCTTTGGCCCTTCTTGGCTGTGCCGAACCATTTTCTGCCTAGTCCCACTGACCTGCACACGGACCATATCCCTCCATACACCTCCCATCCATGTATCTGTCCAGTTTATTCTTAAATGTTAAAAAAGAACCCGCATTTACCACCTCGTCTGGCAGCTCATTCCATACTCCCACCACTCTCTGTGTGAAGAAGCCCCCCCCAATGTTCCCTTTAAACTTTCCCCCCTCACCCTTAACCCATGTCCTCTGGTTTTTTTCTCCCCTTGCCTCAGTGGAAAAAGCCTGCTTGCATTCACTCTATCTATACCCATCATAATTTTATATACCTCTATCAAATCTCCCCTCATTCTTCTACGCTCCAGGGAATAAAGTCCTAACCTACTCAACCTTTCTCTGTAACTGAGTTTCTCAAGTCCTGGCAACATCCTTGTAAACCTTCTCTGCACTCTTTCAACCTTATTTATATCCTTCCTGTAATTTGGTGACCAAAACTGAACACAATACTCCAGATTCGGCCTCACCAATGCCTTATACAACCTCATCATAACATTCCAGCTCTTATACGCAATACTATGATTAATAAAGGCCAGTGCGGCATCATCATTACCGGTGATGATTTCATCTTGTTAGGAAATTGAATTTTTGAGGTTATTGCAGCTGCTGAATGATGCAACAAAGAGACCACCAGGGAAATTCAGAATGTTCCTCCCTGAAACTTGACTAAGATTGGTTTTCTACAAGCTTGTGCTTCTTTTGAGGTTTAACTAACTGATTGTTGAGACACTTCGCTGCCAAGGCACTGAGTCAGTCATAACCTAAACAGGTCGAATCATATCGGATTTTTAATTCTCTCCTGAGCTAGAACAAATCAAGTGACTTTATTGTCGATCTCTCTGTCTTTGCATAAATAATCCCTCTTTATTAAGGAAAGATTGACATCAAAATACTTCTTCCTTCTAACTAGGATGCCAATTTTAAACATGATTCTATTCAACCTGTAACAGAATATAAATGTGTATTTCTGAGATTTTAGTTCACAAGACCTCTGAATACACTTTAATGAGTTATTTTCCGGGGCAACACATGCTTCCTGTTGTCTGACGATCTGGAAAGCACTTTAATCAAAATCCTTTCTGATAGAATTGTTCAGTTGATTGAAAAGTCGCAACAAGGTAGAGATGCAGACTGATTCCATCAAGTTTAAAATATTGATCCATTTATTGAAATTATTCTGTGCCTGTCACCTCTCCCATTCCCTGAAACCCCGTGCAGATGAAGAAAATATGGATGTCCTCCCACCACTCAAATCTTCATTTCCCTTTGGCCTCCCTTCTCCAACACAGATCACCATGCCCCATTGCCCTCCCACCACACAGATCTCCATGCCCCTTAGTTCTCCATCCTACCACACAGATCTCCATGTCCCCTTGCCCTCACACCACACAGATCTCCATGTCCCTTTGCTCTCCACCACACAGATCTCCATGTCCCTTTACCCTCCTTCCCACCACACAGATCTCCATGTCCCCTTGCCCTCCCACCACACAGATCTCCATGTCCCTTTGCCCTCCCACCACACAGATCTCCATGTCCCCTTGCCCTCCCATTACATTGATCTCCATGTCATTCGGTTCTCACCTCTTCAGGATTTCCAGTTTGAATGCTCCATCACAAAAACTGTTCCTTCAAAGTTTAAAGTTCAAAGTCAACTTATTTTCAATGTACATATGTCACTGTATGCAACCCTGAGATTCATATTCTAGCATTCAATCACAGTAAATACAAGAAACACATTAGAATCAATGAAAGACTGCACCTAACAGGATGGGCATACTACCAATGTGCAAAAAGAAAACAAACTGTGGAAATACAAAAATAAAAAAGAAATAATAATAATAAACAAATAAGTTATAGATATTGAGAACATGAGATGAAGAGACCCTGTCAGTGAGTCCATAGGTTGTAGGAACAGTCCAGTGATGGGTGAGTGAAGTTGAGTAAACTTTTCCCCTCTGGTTCAAGAGCCTGGTGATTGTAGGGTAATACTGTTCCCAAACCTGATGGTTGGATCCTGAGGCTCCTATACCTCCTTGATGGCAGCAGTGAGAAGAGAGCATGGCCTGGATGGTGGTTGTCCTTGATGTTGGATGCTGCCTTCCTGCAACAGCGCTTCATGTAGATGTGCTCACCACTGAGGATCTTACTCAGGAACTTCCTCTCTCAATCTCATTCCCCATGTTAAACTTTTTGCACAACCCTTTGGCCTGTCATAATCAACACTCATTTATACTACCTCATCCTGATCTATTCTTTCACCTCCACCTCCACCTCCACTTCAGATCTCCTGCCACACACATTACACGAGGGTCAAATCTCAGATGTCAGTATAACTAACTGCTTCTCTCCCTCGGTCACAAAAGATTCAGTTAGATCTTGGTCCTATGTGACATTTTAGCTGTGAATTCCTGACACAGGCTCAGGCATGGGAAGTGGATGGGTGCTAAACGGCTCCCTCTGGGGTTATAAACTGTGAACTTTCCCACCTGAGAAATTTGTTAATCCAAAACTGAGTATTCTACCACTTGGCAGTACTTGAGCGTGAGAATGTCTTATGATGGAAGAAGGTACATTGAATAATTTTATTCTTTTGAAATCTTGTGATATAAAGACTTCTATTTCAATATTAACCTTCACCACGTCTGAGTCGTAAAGCTGGTGAGCAGCCTCACCACTGACTCATAGGAGGCACAGCAGTTATTTTGTGCAATGTAAAATCCCACAAATAATAATATGATCACAACTAAGTGAAGAGACACCAATGCATTGGCTGGAACACTTGGGGGGAAAAAGCCCTGATCCCTTCCCAGACTGGCTGTAATAACGTGGGGAACAGACTTTCTGGGAGAGAGGAAAATATTTGAGAGGAATATGACAGATGCTTGAAAGTGTGGGCAACAGGAAACAACTCATTACTGAGATGATGGTGCTTTACCCACTTGTCTGTGATAATTTGTTGAATGCAATAGGAAATTGCTCCACACAAGAAGGGGAACTGCTGGTTAAAGGCATAGATGTCTACAATTGATTGCGGAGTGTTTCAATACCTGGCCTGGGCACAGCTGCATTCCTGTGATGTGTGACTAGAAAGTTGAAAGACTAGTATTATCTTCACTCTTTTTATCAATTCCAATCTATCCCAATGCAGTGCCATCTGTAAACACGGAACCCCTCTCATGCTGGTTAATAACTACAGCACTTCCAAACTCAGTAACGCTCTTTGCTTTATTCATCAAAAAGACTTACATTTCTGTGGCCCCTTTCAGGGCACGCCTACATTCAGTGGATTCTGGTTAATTGGGGCATTGTTTAATTGGGGTAAAAGCAACACTCGCAACACGCTGGAGGAACTCAGCAGGTCAGGCAGCATCCGTGGAAACGATCAGTCAACGTTTCGGGCCGGAACCCTTAATCAGGACTGAAGAGGGAAGGGGCAGAGGCCCTATAAAGAAGGTGGGGGGAGGGTGGGAAGGAGAAGGCTGGTAGGTTCCAGGTGCAAAACCAGGAAGGGGAAAGTTAAAGGGGTGGGGGAGAGGAAGCAGGGAGGGGATAGGCAGGAAAGGTGAAGAAGGAATAGGGGAAAGCACAATGGGTAGTAGAAGGAGGCGGAACCATGAGGGAGATGATAGGCAGCTGGGGGAGGGGTAGAGTGACATAGGGATAGGGGCAGGGAGGGGGGAGGGAATTACTGGAAGTTGGAGAATTCTATGTTCATACCAAGGGTCTGGAGACTACCTAGACAGTAGATAAGGTGCTCATACCCTCCCCCAGCTGCCCATCACCTCCCTCGTGGTTCCGCCTCCTTCTACTACCCATTGTGTTTTCCCCTATTCCTTCTTCACCTTTCCTGCCTATCACCTCCCTGCTTCCCCTCCCCCACCCCTTTATCTTTCCCCTTACTGGTTTTTTACCTGGAACCTACTACCCTTCTCCTTCCCACCCTCCCCCCCACCTTTATAGGGCCTCTGCCCCTTCCCTCTACAGTCCTGACGAAGGGTTCCGGCCCGAAACGTCGACTGATCGTTTCCACGGATGCTGCCTGACCTGCTGAGTTCCTCCAGCGTGTTGTGAGTGTTGCTTTGACCCCAGCATCTGCAGAATATTTAGTGTTTAATTGGGGTAGCTGTTTATTTGGGACAACTCCTAAAGAACAGAAACAAGTAAGTCATGCAAAAAGAAGTCGTGTTCATGGGTTCAATGTGCATTCAGAAATCTGATGGCAAACGGAAAGAAGCTTTTCCTGAATCATTAAGTGTGTGCCTTCAGCCTCCTATACCTCCTCCCTAATGGTAACAATGAGAAGAGGGTATGTCCTGGGTGATGGGGGTCCTTAATGAAGGATGCAGCATTTTTGAGGCATCGCTCTTTAAAATGTCCTGGATGCTAAGGAAGCTCGTGCCCATGATGGAGCTGACTAAGTTCACAACTGTACGCAGCTTCTTTTGACCCTGTGCAGTAGCAACCCCCCCGCCACCCGCCCCCGTATCAGTCAGTGATGCAGCCAGTTAGAATGCTCTTCACAGTCCATCCATAAAAATTTGTGAGAATCTTTGCTGACATTCCACATCTCCTCAAACTCCTAATGATATATAGCCATTGTCATGCCTTCACTGTAACTGCATCAATATATTAGACCCAAGATAGATCCTCAGAGATGTTGGCATCTAGGGCCTTGAAATGGCTCACTCTTTCTACTGATCCCTCTATGAGGATTGGTGTGTGTTACTTGTCTTACCCTTTCTGAAGTCTGCAATCAGTTCTTTGATCTTACTGATGTGGAATGCAAGTTTGCTGCTGCAACACCACTCAACCAGCAGATCTACCTCACTCCTGTACACCTTCTCATCACCTAACCCCTAACCCCCAACCCCCAAACCCCAACCCCAACCCCTAACCCTGTACGCCTTCTCATCACCATCTGAAATTCTGCCAACAATAGTTGTGTCATCAGCGAAGTTATAGATGACATCTCAGCAATGCCTAGCCACACAGTCATGCTGTACACATCCTTTTTGTGTTCAAAAAGCAGTGATTTTTGTCACTGATAGTTAGTGAGTTGTAAACAGTAAGACAATTCAAAACCTCTTTTGCTCACTGTGGTTTCAAGCATTCAGGCTTGGAGAAGCCAGAAAAGGTCGGGAGTGAAAATGAAATGATGTCACTACTTCAACCAGTTAGGACCTGGGAAGAATTTGAAGTTATCAACAATCATCTTAAATTTATAATTAAATTGAAGATTTGGAGGATGCAATTGTCGAAAGCACTGCCTGAAGGCAGTCCATTATTTGTTCTAGATTTTCTTCATTTGAAGTACAAAGCTCAAAATAAAATTTATTATCAGAGTACATAAATGTCATCACATACAACCTTGAGATTATTTTTCCTGTGGGCATACTTAGCAAATCTGTAGAACAGTAACTGTAAACAGGATCAACGAACAACAAGCTGTGCACATGCAGATATAAATTTACACGATCAAAAGAATGCAGCGGCAGTGCACACCGGATGAATTCTAGATAACTATTAGGAACTAATCCAGTTTTATAGTACTGTGCAACACACACAAAAGTTACTGGTGAACGCAGCAGGCCAGGCAGCATCTGTAGGAAGAGGTTCAGTCGACGTTTCAGGCCGAGACCCTTCGTCAGGACTAACTGAAGGAAGAGTGAGTAAGGGATTTGAAAGCTGGAGGGGGAGGGGGAGATGCAAAATGATAGGAGAAGACAGGAGGGGGAGGGATAGAGCCGAGAGCTGGACAGGTGATAGGCAAAAGGGGATACGAGAGGATCATGGGACAGGAGGTCCAGGAAGAAAGACAAGGGGGGGGTGGGGTGGGGGGGGGTGGCGGGGGGGAACCCAGAGGATGGGCAAGGGGTATATTCAGAGGGAGAAAAAGGAGAGTGAGAGAAAGAATGTGTGTATAAAAATAAGTAACAGATGGGGTACGAGGGGGAGGTGGGGCATTAGCGGAAGTTAGAGAAGTCGATGTTCATGCCATCAGGTTGGAGGCTACCCAGACGGAATATAAGGTGTTGTTCCTCCAACCCGAGTGTGGCTTCATCTTTACAATAGAGGAGGCCATGGATAGACATGTCAGAATGGGAATGGGATGTGGGATTAAAATGTGTGGCCACTGGGAGATCCTGCTTTCTCTGGCGGACAGAGCGTAGATGTTCAGCAAAGCGGTCTCCCAGTCTGCGTCGGGTCTCACCAATATATAAAAGGCCACATCGGGAGCACCGGATGCAGTATATCACCCCAGTCGACTCACAGGTGAAGTATTGCCTCACCTGGAAGGACTGTTTGGGGCCCTGAATGGTGGTAAGGGAGGAAGTGTAAGGGCATGTGTAGCACTTGTTCCGCTTACACGGATAAGTGCCAGGAGGGAGATCAGTGGGGAGGGATGGGGGGGACGAATGGACAAGGGAGTTGTGTAGGGAGCGATCCCTGCGGAATGCAGAGAGAGGGGGGAAGGGAAAGATGTGCTTAGTGGTGGGATCCCGTTGGAGGTGGCGGGAGTTACGGAGAATAATATGTTGGACCCGGAGGCTGGTGGGGTGGTAGGTGAGGACCAGGGGAACCCTATTCCTAGTGGGGTGGCGGGAGGATGGAGTGAGAGCAGATGTACGTGAAATGGGGGAGATGCGTTTAAGAGCAGAGTTGATAGTGGAGGAAGGGAAGCCCCTTTCTTTAAAAAAGGAAGACATCTCCCTCGTCCTAGAATGAAAAGCCTCATCCTGAGAGCAGATGTGGCGGAGACGGAGGAATTGCGAGAAGGGGATGGCGTTTTTGCAAGAGACAGGGTGAGAAAAGGAATAGTCCAGATAGCTGTGAGAGTCAGTAGGCTTATAGTAGACATCAGTGGATAAGCTGTCTCCAGAGACAGACAGAAAGATCTAGAAAGGGGAGGGAGGTTTCTGAAATGGACCAGGTAAACTTGAGGGCAGGGTGAAAGTTGGAGGCAAAGTTAATAAAGTCAACGAGTTCTGCATGCGTGCAGGAAGCAGTGCCAATGCAGTCGTCGATGTTGCGAAGGAAAAGTGGGGGACAGATACCAGAATAGGCACGGAACGTAGATTGTTCCACAAAGCCAACAAAAAGGCAGGCATAGCTAGGACCCATACGGGTGGCCATAGCTACACCTTTAGTTTGTTTGCGTTTATAGTACTGTGGTAGTTTTGGTAGTGTTCCAACTCATTCTGTACTTCATTTAAATACATAATTTGTTACTTAGTTAAACAGGTTTCTTTTTTATACCCTTTTAACTATTTGCACGAGACTTTGGCTAATTGGGGCAGCTGCTTAATTAGTCCAAAGTGTACTCCTGATGTATCCCAATTAACCAGAATCCACTGTACTTCGAATACTTTTGAATCTCCCCACTCTCATAATGTAAGAAACACAGCAGCCAGTATTCCTGGATGGTATGTTCTCTCCTGGGTGCCAGAGTCCAGGACATCTCAGATCAAGTCCCCAGCATTCTGAAGTGGGAGGGTGAACAGCCAGATGTTGTCCATGTCGGTACCAATGACAGTTAGGAAGCATGGTGAAGTTCTGCAAAAAGAATTCAGGGAGTTAGATGCTAAGTTAAAGGGCAGGAACCCGAGGGTTGTGATCTCAGGACTGCTAACTCATGCCATGTGCTAGTGAAATAGGAAATTATACAGTTTAACATGTGCCTAAGGAGTTGGTGTAGGAGGGATAGCATAAGATTTTGGGATCATTGGGCTCTCTTCCAGGGAATGTGGGACCTGTACAGAAGAGACAAAAGGGGACTATTCTAAAGGGAATGGTTACTAGTGCTGCATGGTAGGGCTCAAACTAGAGTTGAGGGGAATGGGAACCAGAATGCCAGAACAGTTAGTGGAAAGGTTGTTGAGACAGATGTTGGTAAGACCTCAGACAAAATCAGGAATCAAAAGGTTGAGCATGGTGTGACTAAACTACTGAGCTGCATACATTTCTCATGCAAGAAGTATTATATGAAAGATGGATGAGCTCAGGGCATGAATCAACATCTGGAATTATGATATTGTCATTGCTGAGACTTGGTTGCAGGAGGAGCAGGACTGGCAACTCAGTATTGTTTTAGATGAAGTAGAGCAAGAGGGATTAAAGGAGAAGGGATGGCATTACTAGTCAGGGAAAATATCATGGCAGTGCTCTGCTGGGGCAGACTGGGAAACTTGTCTAGTGAAGCATTATGTGTGGGGCTGAGGAATAAGAAAGGTATGACCATTTTAATGGGGCTATATTAAAGATCACCCAACAGTCCCAGGGATTTAGAGGAACAAAATTGTAGAGAGACTGCAGACTGTTACAAGAAACATAAGGTTATTATAGTAGGTGATTTTAACTTTCCACATATTGACTGGGACTCCCATACTGTAAAAGGACTAGATAACAAGGGTTGGCCTTATCAAGAGCAATGACGAGATGGAGTATAGAGAGGAAGTTGAGCAGCGGTGGATTAGTGTGAGAAGAACAACATAAGCTTGAACATGGAAAAGACAAAGCAAATAATTGTGGACATCAGGAAGGTGCAGACAAACCATCCCACTCTGTGAATACGTTAGGCCTTCATTCCTTAGAATGTAGAAGACTGAGAGGAGATTTGATAGAGGTAAACAAAATGCTGAGTGGTATAGATAAGGTAAATGCAAACAGGCTTTTTCCACTGAGATTGTTTGGAACTGCAACCAAAGGTCATAGGTTAATGATGAAAGGTGAAAAGTTTAAGGGGAATAGAAACGTAGAAAACCTACTGCATAATGCAGGCCACTCGGCCCACAAAGCTGTGACGAATATGTCCTTACCTTAGAAATTACCTAGGGTTACCCATAGCCCTCTATTTTTCTGAGCTCCATGTACCTGTCCAGGAGTCTCTTAAAAAAAACCTATTGTATCTGCCTCCACCATCATCATCAGCAGCCTATTCCACGCACACACCACTCTCTGTGTAAGGAAAAAAAACAATTTACCCCTGACATCTCCTCTGTACCTACTCCCAAGCACCTAAAAATGTGCCTTCTCATGCTAGCCATTCCAGCCCTGGGAAAAAGCCTCTGACTATCCACACAGTCAATGCCTCTCATCATCTTATACACCTCTATCAGGTCACCCCTCATCCTCTGTTGCTCCAAGGAAAAAAGGCTGAGTTCACTCAACCTATTCTCATAAGGCGTGCTCCCCGATCCAGGCAACATCCTTGTAAATCTCCTCTGATCCCTTTCTATAGTTTCCACATCATTCCTGTAGGGAGGCGACCAGAACTGAGCACAGTACTCCATGTGGGGTCTGATCAGGGTCCTATATAGCTGCAACATTACCTCTTGGCTCCTAAACTCAATCCCACAATTGATGAAGGCCAATGCACCGTATGCTTTCTTAACCACAGAGTCAACCTGCGCAGCAGCTTTGAGTGTCCCGTGGACTCGGACCCCAAGATCCCTCTGATCCTCCACACTGCCAAGAGTCTTAACATTAATACTATATTCTGCCATCTTATTTGACCTATCAAAATGAACCATTTCACACTTATCTGGGTTGAACTCCATCTCCCACTTCTCAGCCCAGTTTTGCATCAGTCCTCCACACTACCCACAACACCCCTAACCTTTGGGTCATCAGCAAACTTACTAACCCATCCCTCCACTTCTTCATCCAGGTTATTTATAAAAATCATGAAGAGAAGGGATCCCAGAACAGACCCCTGAGGCACACCACTGGTGACCAAACTCCATGCAGAATATGACCCGTCTACAACCACTCTTTGCCTTCTGTGGGCAAGCCAGTTCTAGATCCACAAAGCATATGAGGGGAAACTTCTTCATGCAAAGGGTCATGAGCGTGTGGAACAAGCTGCCAGCACAAGTGGTGCATGTGAGCTTGATTTCAATATTTAAGCAAAGTTTAATAGGTATATGGTTGGTATTGGTACAGAAGGCTATGTTCCTGGTGCAAGTCAATGGGAGTAAGCAGTTTAAATGGTTTCAGCAGGAATAGGTTTCTGTACTGTACTTTTTTTATGACTCGAAGTCTCCATGGCTCTATGTGTATAGAGAATACCCACAAACAGCAGCATGACAATGATCTGAAACACTTGTTAATTTCGGGATCAATATTGGCTCTGAACACCATATGGACTCTCCTGATGGTGTCTGTGAAATATATGGAAGCAGAAATGACTTTAGTTTACATTCTCACCCCTTTATTTATATGCCATATCCTGCAGCATTCTGTATCTTGGGTGTGTCTGGTTCGGCTATGAATACCATGCTACCCTCCATTGTAATAGTCAAAGCAGCAGAAACATTGCTTCATCAGTCCAGGGATGTATTGTTGCTTATAGAACTGTAGAAAGGCATTGGCCTGGTATGACTGAACAAGTTACCAATGACTTAACTTAACATGCGAGTGAATCATGAGTAGCAGAGTGAGACATGCGTTGCTAGCTTGGCTGGAGTTTGCCTTCTGCAAAGTGACAGCAAAAGGGGAGTCGCCTACCACAAATAATTACCTTTGCTTGTCAGGATTACACAATGTTTGGATTTTACAAATGCAGAATATCAAATGATCGATTAATATTTTTGTTTTTGGTGATTTTATAATTGGTCCAGTGATGTACGAATATGGCACAGGAAAACACATAGACCATCTGGCAGATCCTAACTCTACCAAATAATGCCTTTCAGCAGAAAATCCTACAGTGGATTTGGCCCAGCACAAAGGGGAAGACTGACTTCTCCTTTCTGCGCACACACACACGGCTCCTCCAAGGAGAGAGTAAGGAGCACCAAGTTTACATAATGGACAATCTCTCCTGGTTCCTCAACACCATCTCTTTAGTCAAGAAAGTACAGCAGCATTTCTACTTTCTGAGGAGATTAGGGGAGGGAGAATCCCCCACCCCCATTCTAACCAGTTTACACAGGAGCACCATTGAGAATGTTCTGATCAGCTGCATCACCATTTTACCACAAGACCCTACAAAGGATTGTGAGGACACCTTGGAGGATAATCAGGGTCTCTCTTCCATCCATCTGAAATATTTATCAAGAGTGTTGTGTACACAGGGCCCTTAGCGTTGTCAAGGATCTTTCCCATCCGTCCCACAATCTCTTTGACACTCTACCATTAAGCAAGAGGTATCGTAGCATTACGACAAGGACTGTTAGGATGGGAACCCGAGGTTGTGAGACTACTGAGCTCCTTGCCAATACTCATATCTTGTCATTTATACTGTTTACTTTTTAACTTGTGTCATAAGTCAAGTCGTCACTTTTTATTGTCATTTTGACCATAACTGCTGGTACAGTACACAGTAAAAATGAGACAATGTTTTTCAGGACCATGATGCTACATGAACAATACAAAAACTACACTGAACTACGTAAAACAACAGAAAACTACACTAGACTACAGACCGACCCAGGACTGCATAAAGTGCACAAAACAGTGCAGGCATTACAATAAATAATAAACAAGACAATATGCACAGTAGAGGGCAGTAGGTTGGTGTCAGTCCAGGCTCTGGGTATTGAGGAGTCTGATGGCTTGGGGGAAGAAACTGTTACATAGTCTGGTCGTGAGAGCCCGAATACTTCAGTGCCTTTTGCCAGATGGCAGGAGGGAGAAGAGTTTGTATGAGGGGTGCGTGGGATCCTTCATAATGCTGTTTGCTTTATGGATGCAGTGTGTGGTGTAAATGTCTGTAATGACAGGAAGAGAGACCCACATGATCTTCTCAGCTGACCTCACTATCCGCTGCAGGGTCTTGTGATCTGAGATGGGACAATTTCCGAACCAGGCAGTGATGCAGCTGCTCAGGATGCTCTCAATACATCCTCTGTAGAATGTGGTGAGGATGGGGGGTGGGAGATAGACTTTTCTCAGCCTTCGCAGAAAGTAGAGACGCTGCTGGGCTTTCTTTGCTATGGAGCTGGTGTTGAGGGACCAGGTGAGATTCCTCGCCAGGTGAACACCAAGAAATTTGGTGCTCTTAACGATCTCTATGGAGGAGTCGTCAATGTTCAATGGAGAGAGGTCCCTCCGTGTCCTCCAGAAGTCAACAACCATCTCTTTTGTTTATTTCACATTCAGAGACAGTTGTTGGCTCTGCACCAGTCTGTTAGCCGCTGCACTTCCTCTCTGTATGCTGACTCATTGTTCTTGCTGTGAGACCCACCACGGTCGTGTCATCGGCGAACTTGATGATGTGGTTCGAGCTGTGTGTTGCAGCACAGTCGTGGGTCAGCAGAGTGAACAGCAGTGGACTGAGCACACAGCCCTGGGGGGCCCCCGTGCTCAGTGTGATGGTGTTGGAGATGCTGCTTCCAATCCGGACTGACTGAGGTCTCCTCGTCAGGAAGTCTAGGATCTAGTTACAGAGGGAGATGTTCAGGCCCAGTAGGCTCAGCTTTCCAATCAGTTTCTGAAGAATGATTGTGTTGAATGCTGAACTGAAGTCTATGAACAGCATTTGTACGTACATGTCTTTTTTGTCCAGGTGGGTTAGGGCCAGGTGGAGGGTGATGACAATGGCATCGTCTGTTGAACGGTTGGGACGGTACATGAACTGCAGGGGGTCCAGTGAGGGAGGCAGCAGGGTCTTGATGTGCCTTATGACGAGCCTCTCGAAACACTTCACGATGATGGATGTGAATGTGACGGGACAGTCGTCGTTGAGGCAGGACGCTGAAGACTTCTTCGGCACAGGGACGATGGTGGCGGCCTTGAAGCACGTAGGAACGATGGCGCTGCTCAGGGAGATGTTGAAGATGTCAGTGAGAATCTCAGCTAGCTGGTCTGCACATCCTCTAAGCACTCTGCCAGGAATATTGTCTGGTTCAGCAGCCTTCCGTGGGTTGACCCTGCACAGGGTTCTCCTTATGCTAAAAATGTCAATCTTCTGGGATAAATCTTATTACTTGTTAATTTATAAGAAAGGGTTACCATATGAGGAACATCTGGCAGCTCTTGAGCTGTATTCTCTGGAGTTCAGGAGAATGAGGGGGATCTCATAGAAACATTCCGGATGTTAAAAGGCCTGAACAGATTGGATATGGCAAAGTTATTTCACGTGGTAGGGGAGTCCAGGACAAGAGGGCACGCCTTCAGGATTGAAGGACCTCCATTTAGAACAGAGATGCAGAGAAATTACTTTAGTCAGAGGGTGGTAAATCTTTGGAATTTGTTGTCACGAACGGCCATGGAGGCCAAGTCATTGGGTGCATCTAAGGCAGAGGTAGACAGGTTCTTGATTAGCCAGGACATCAAAGGGTATGGGGAGAAGTCAGGGGAGTGGGGATGACTGGAAAAATTGGATCAGCCCATGATTGAATGGTGGAGCAGTCCCAATGAGCCAAATGGCCTACTTCTGCTCCTATACCTTATGGTCTTATATATGATAATACGACTTTACGTGTTGTGTGTGTGAGTTATATGTACTGTGTTGTGCACCTTGGACCAGAAGAATGTTGTTTTGTTTGTCAGTATACATGTTTATGGTAGAATGACTAAGCTTGAATTCAACAAAAACTCTGCTGCATAAGTCCCAACTGCACCGAGCCCTAACTCACCCTGGTTAAGATTTCCAGTGTTTCCCTATCTCTGTAATCTCTCCCATCCCTACAACCTACTGATCTGTGCACACTGCAAATTCTGACCACCTGCTGTCCCATGAGTTGAATCGCTCAGCCACTGGCAGCCATACCTTCAGCTGCTTGGGATTTAAGCACTAGTGTTCCCTCTTCAAATGTCTTTATCTCCCGCTTTCTGCTGCTGACGACACAGTATTGTTGGCTGAATCAAAGGTGATGATGAAGGAGGGAAGTTGAAAATCTGGTTGAATGGCACCACAATAACAACCATGCAGTCAATATCAGCAAAACTAAAGAGCTGATCATCAATTACAGGAGGTTGAAGCTAGAGATTAATGAGCCCAGTTCTTGTTAGGGAAACCCAGGTGGAGAGAAACCATAGAAACTACAGCACAGAAGCAGGCCTTTTGGCCCTTCTTGGCTATGTCAAACCATTTTCTGCCTAGTCCCACTGACCTGCACACGGACCATATCCCTCCATACACCTCCCATCCATGTATCTGTCCAATTTATTCTTAAATGTTAAAAAAGAACCCGCATTTACCACCTCATCTGGCAGCTCATTCCATACTCCCACCACTTTCCGTGTGAAGAGGCCCCCCCCCAATGTTCCCTTTAAATTTTTCCCCCCTCACCCTTAACCCATGTCCTCTAGTTTTTTTTCTCCCCTTGCCTCAGTGGAAAAAGCCTGCTTGCATTCACTCTATCTATACCCATCATAATTTTATATACCTCTATCAAATCTCCCCTCATTCTTCTACGCTCCAGGAAATAAAGTCCTAACCTATTCAACCTTTCTCTGTAACTGAGTTTCTCAATTCCCGGCAACATCCTTGTAAACCTTCTCTGCACTCTTTCAACCTTATTTGTATCCTTCCTGTAATTTGGTGACCAAAACTGAACACAATACTCCAGATTTGGCCTCACCAATGCCTTATACAACCTCATCATAACATTCCAGCTCTTATACTCAATACTTTGATTAATAAAGGCCAATGTACCAAAGGCTCTCTTTACAACCCTATCCACCTGTGACGCCACCTTTAGGGAATTTTGTATCTGTATTCCCAGATCCCTCTGTTCCACGCACTCTCCAGTGCCATACCATTAACCCTGTATGTTCTACCTTGGTTTGTCCTTCCAACATGCAATACCTCACACTTGTCTGTATTAAACTCTATCTGCCATTTTTCAGCCCATTTTTCCAACTGGTCCAAGTCCCTCTGCATGCTCTGAAAACCTTCCTCACTGTCTACTACACCTCCAATCTTTGTATCATCAGCAAATTTGCTGATCCAATTTACCACATTATCATCCAGATCATTGATATAGATGACAAATACAATGGACCCAGCACTGATCCCTGTGGCACACCACTAGTCACAGGCCTCCACTCGGAGAAGCAATTCTCTACTACCACTCTTTGGCTTCTTCCATTGAGCCAATGTCTAATCCAATTTACCACCTCTCCATGTATACCTAGCGACTGAATTTTCCTAACTAACCTCCCATGCGGGACCTTGTCAAAGGCCTTACTGAAGTCCATGTAGACAATATCCACTGCCTTCCCTTCATCCACTTTCCTGGTAACCTCCTCGAAAAACTCCAATAGATTGGTCAAACATGACCTGCCACGCACAAAGCCATGTTGACTCTCCCTAATAAGTCCCTGTCTATCCAAATGCTTGTAGATTCTGTCTCTTAGTACTCCCTCCAATAATTTACGTACTACCGACGTTAAACTTACTGGCCTATAATTTCCCGGATTACTTTTCGATCCTTTTTTAAACAACGGAACAACATGAGCCACTCTCCAATCCTCCGGCACCTCACCTGTAGACAGCGATATTTTAAATATTTCTGCCAGGGTCCCTGCAATTTCAACACTAGTTTCCTTCAAGGTCCGAGGAAACACCCTGTCAGGTCCCAGGGATTTATCCACTTTAATTTTCCTCAAGACAACAAGGACCTCCTCCTTTTCGATCTGTACAGTTTCCATGATCTCACTACTTGTTTCCCTTTATTCCATAGACTTCTTGCCAGTTTCCTTAGTAAATACAGACGCAAAAGACCTATTTAAGATCTCCCCCATTTCCTTTGGTTCCGCACATAGCCGACCACTCTGATCTTCAAGAGGACCAATTTTATCCCTTACAATCCTTTTGCTCTTAATATACCTGTAAAAGCTCTTTGGATTATCCTTCACTTTGACTGCCAATGCAACCTCATGTCTTCTTTTAGCCCTCCTGATTTCTTTCTTAAGTACTTTCTTGCACTTCTTATACTCCTCAAGCACCTTATTTACTCCCTGCTTCCTATACATGTCATACAACTCCCTCTTCCTCTTTATCAGAGTTGCAATATCCCTTGAGAACCAAGGTTCCTTATTCGCAGGGATCGCTCCCTGCACAACTCCCTTGTCCATTCGTCCCTCCCATCCCTCCCCACTGATCTCCCTCCTGGCACTTATCCGTGTAAGCGGAACAAGTGCTACACATGCCCTTACACTTCTTCCCTTACCACCATTCAGGGCCCCAAACAGTCCTTCCAGGTGAGGCAACACTTCACCTGTGAGTCGACTGGGGTGATATACTGCGTCTGGTGCTCCCGATGTGGCCTTTTATATATTGGCGAGACCCGACGCAGACTGGGAGACCGCTTTGCTGAACATCTACGCTCTGTCCGCCAGAGAAAGCAGGATCTCCCAGTGGCCACACATTTTAATTCCACATCCCATTCCCATTCTGACATGTCTATCCACGGCCTCCTCTACTGTAAAGATGAAGCCACCCTCAGGTTAGAGGAACAACACCTTATATTCCGTCTGGGTAGCCTCCAACCTGATGGCATGAACATCGACTTCTCTAACTTCCGCTAAGGCCCCACCTCCCCCTCGTACCCCATCTGTTACTCATTTTTATGCACACATTCTTTCTCTCACTCTCCTTTTTCTCCCTCTGTCCCTCTGAATATACCTCTTGCCCATCCTCTGGGTCCCCCCCCCCTTGTCTTTCTTCCCGGACCTCCTGTCCCATGATCCTCTCGTATCCCCTTTTGCCTATCACCTGTCCAGCTCTTGGCTCTATCCCTCCCCCTCCTGTCTTCTCCTATCATTTTGGATCTCTCCCTCCCCCTCCAACTTTCAAATCCCTTACTCACTCTTCCTTCAGTTAGTCCTGACGAAGGGTCTTGGCCTGAAACGTCGACTGCACCTCTTCCTACAGATGCTGCTTGGCCTGCTGCATTCACCAGCAACTTTGATTTGTGTTGCTTGAATTTCCAGCATCTGCAGAATTCCTGTTGTTTTCCTTATTCCTATTCACTTTGCCTTTAATTCTGACAGGAGAGGGGCATTAGTTTTACATTCCTTAGGGTTAACTTATCAGAAAATCTGGCCTGGGACCAGTACAGCAATGTTGTTACAAAGAAGACACAACAGCACCTCTATTTTAGTAGAAATTTGTGTGTATTCAACATGCCACCAAAAACTTTGGCAAACTTCTATAGAAGCACGATGGAGAGTATCATAAAACCATAGGACATAGGAGCAGAATTAGGCAATTTGGGCCATCAACTGATCTTTTTTTGCTCCTCCTCAACCCCATTTCCCAGCCTTTTTCCCATAACATTTGATGCCATATCCAATCATGAACCTATCAATCTCTGCCTTAAATACACCCAATGACCTGGCCTCCACAGCTGCACGTGGCAACAAATTCCACAAATTCACCATCCTCTGGCCAAAGAAATTTCTCCACATCTCTGTTTTGAATGGATGCCCCTCTATTCTGAGGCTGCGCCCTCTTGTCCTTGACTCTCCCACCATGGGAAACATCCTTTCCACATCTACTCTGTCAAGTCCTTTCAACATTCAAAAGGTTTCAATGAGATCCCCCATCATCCTTCTAAGTTCTAACAAGCCATCAAACATTCCCCATATGATAACCCTTTCATTCCTGAAATCATCCTTGTGATTCTAGTCTGGACCCTCTCCAATGCCAGCACATCTCTTTTAGGATGAGGAGCCCGAAACTGAACACAATACTCAAGGTGAGGTCTCACCAGTGCCTTATAAAGCCTCAGCATCACATCTCTGCTCTTGTATTCTCGACCTCTTGAAATGAATGATAACATTGCATTTGCCGCCTTCACCACCAACTCAACCTGCAAGTTAACCTTTAGGATTTTCTGCGCAAGGACTCTCGAGTCCCTTTGCATCTCAGATTTTTAATTTTTTTGCTTGTTTAGAAAATAGTCCACACATTTATTTCTACTACCGAAGTGCATGGCCATGCATTTTCCAACATTATATTTCATTTTCCACTTCCTTGCCCTGACTGGTTGCATCATGGCCTGGTAAGGAAATATCAATGTTCAGGAATGGGATATGCTGTAAAGAGTGATGGATACAGCCCAGTCCATCACAGCCAAAGGTCTTCCCACCATTGAGTACATTTACATGGAACACTACCATAAGAAAACAGTATCCATCATCAAAGACCTCCACCATCCAAGCCCCCACCTCTTCTTGTACTATCATTGAGCTGAAGGTATAAGATTAGTTTTCCATAAAATTCTATTTTATTTCTTTATTTATCACAAATGCCTGCAAGAAAATGAATATCGAAATAGTATATGGTAACATATATGTACTTTGATAGTAAATTTACATTGAATTTTCAACCCACACACTTCTCCTTTCAAATGTTCCCTAGCCTTTGATCTTTTGACTGAATTTACATGGCTCAACACATTTCTGTAGAGCAACTGTGTCCCTATGAAGCATCTTGTAATGTGTTTGTTGTGTTAAAGATGGCGTTGTCCGGACATCTGTGCACAGATCTCAGCCTGTGGAAATCATTGTTCTTGCCAATTGTTGAACATGGTTTACAGCAGTGTTTCATAACCGTTTTTTGAGCCCAATACCCCCCTAAAGCACTTTCATACTTGCCCATGCCCCCCCCCAAAACACCTTCATACTTGCCACTGTCTCCATTATAGCATCTTCATACTTGCCAGCGCTCCTCTTAGACACAATATACTTTCTGGTGCCCCCATTGTGTAAAAACATGTCTACCATATGCTAACATGAGAAAAATAAGCACCACACATAAAAGTTGCTGGTGAACGCAGCAGGCCAGGCAACGTCTCTAGGAAGAGGTACGGTTGACATTTCGGGCCAAGATTCTTTGTCAGGACTAAATGAAAGAAGAGCTAATAAGAGACTTGAAAGTGGGACGGGGAGATCCGAAATAATAGGAGAAGACAGGAGGGGGAGGGATGGAGCCAAGAGCTGGGCAGTTGATTGGCAAAAAGGGTATGAGAGGATCATGGGACAGGAGGCCTAGGGAGAAAGAAAAGGCACTTCTGATAGAGCAGGCATTATTTTATGAGTTTACACCAATTGTATGAGATTTTCCACACGTTGCTATCATTTTGGAAATGTTATAAGGAGCAATGAGATCACTATCAAGGTCATTTTTAGCTTTCTTGACCAATGACTCAAATGTGCAATGATTTTCAAGTGCTTCTTTTATCTTCTGGAACTGAGTAATACCATAAGTAGCCTTTTCAGGGTGTCTTTCACAAAAGTGTTCCTGCAATCTTGTTGGTTTTATGGCTTCATTAGGCAGTACAGTATTATAAGTAAGACACATGGGGCATTGCTGATCTAACCAGAATGTAATATTGTATTGATGCACTTTCTATAGTTTCTGTTTCTTAGCAGGATTAGAATTCAAGGCTTTACTGCCTTCAGACGTAGAGATCGCACTGTACATATTTAACCATCATTAATGGGGCTAAATTAAAATAAAAAATTAACACAAACTGAGAATGCCTAACGGATGTTGACAATGATAGCGAGTTGATATGGATGGAATGATGGTCGTGGCACCCAAAAGAACGGTGAGGCGAAGATGAAAACGATCACAACATGAAAATTACATTGACAAGGGATTCAGATTGGAATCAGAATGTTAGTCAGAATAGAGCTGATGTTCAGCAAGTACAATTGACCAATCACGTAAGGTCTCATAATCCCCAAAGATGGTTCTTGACTGCACATATGAAGCGAAGGTCACTTTGAACACCTTAAGAGGAATCCTTGGAGTCGGCAGGTTCACTGATTGGCCCTATTTCACCATTTGGTTCCGGCCAGCACTGTGTCTTTGCGTGACCTGTTTCCCATAGATCTGTACAGAAAGTTGAGAGGGTGTACTTGCTGCGTTCCAGTGCTTCATCTTGTTTTTTGGAAGTGCCTGCTCTACTAATGGTCGGTCAGGTTTCGTGCCTCAAGTTAGGGTGCTGCTTACCGCATCCCCCCAAGAATTTTGAATGGCCTCCCCCAACAACTTCTATTTTCCCCTAACACCCCCTTAGGACACGACCACCCCTGGTTTACAGTCATGCACAGGCTTCTATCCTATAGCACTAATGGTGAATATTGGCACATTTTTAACCATAGGAGCATCACAGTTCACCCAAATTTCTTCCAAGAACCTGGGTTACTGGTAGGAGGAGCCACTGGATAACAATCCAAAGAAAATGTTCAGAATGCCCTCTGAGCAACACACACAAAATACTGGAGGAACTCAGCAGGCCAGGCAGCTGAGTTCTATGGAAAAAAGAAAAAAATAAAGAGCTGTGAAATAATGTTGCAGCTCTATAAAATTCTGGTTAGGCCACATTCGAAATATTGTGTTCCATATTGGTCGCCTTATTATAGGAAGAATGTGGAAGCTGTAGAGAGGGTGCAGAGGAGATTTACCAGGATGTTGCCTGGATTAGAGAGCATGTGAGCATGAGGAAAGTCTGACCAAGCCTTTGTCTTTGGAATGAGGGTGGATGAGAGGTGATTTGATAGAGGTATACGAGATGATAAGAGGCATGGATAGAATAGAGATCCACTGACAAAAAAAATACCCCTGGGCAAAAATTGTTAATACAAGAGGGCCTTACAATTACCTTACAATTAAGGTAATTGGAGGAAAGTATAGGGGATAGATGTTGAAGCACAGAGTGGTAAGTGCATGGAATGCACGGCTAGAGGCAGATACGTCTCACTTTCAAGAACTGTATAACTTATGTTCTCAGTATTTTTTTTATTTTCACCATTTGTGTTCTTTTGTACATTTGTTTGTCAGAATTTGTTTACGTGTAGATTTCATAAATTCTTTTGTATTTCTTATTTTCCTGTAAATGCCTGCAAAGAAATGAATCTCAATGTAACTAATGGTGGCATATTCGTACTTTGATAGTAAATTTACTTGACTTTGACTTTACATTAGATTCAATTAAGAGACTCTTAGATAGGCATGTGAGTGGAAAAAAAATGGGTTATTTTTTGAGGAAATGGTTATGTTGATCTTGAAGTAGGTTAAAAGGTCAGGAAATATTGTGGGCTGAAGGGACTGTATTGTGTTGTACTGTTCTATGTTCTTGAACTTACTGGGCTGGTTAATCTTGTACTAATAAGGCACAAGATGGATTTTTGTCTATTTATTGACCAACATACCAGCATAAACTTGAAATGTGTAATTTGTGAAATACCAGCAAACTTGTGGTGAGCAGACTCATGAAACTGGATGCATTAATCTGGAAGCAGACTTGAATGTCCAGAAATCCCAGTGTATGTTGGCAACAGATCAAGTGTTTGAAAAGCCAAATCCCACAACTGCTGCAGGTCAGAATGCATTAAGAGAGCTAATGTTTCAGGTTAATGATCTTTGATCAGACATGTGGTGCTCTCTGTGGCAACTGCCCAAGCCTAGTTAACTTCTTCTAGGAAGAAGCAGGGGTTACTGTAGGGTAAACACGAGGAATTCTGTAGATGCTGGAAATTCAAGCAACACACATCAAAGTTGCTGGTGAACGCAGCAGGCCAGGCAGCATCTCTAGGAAGAGGTACAGTCGACGTTTCGGGTTACTGTGGGAGTGTAGGTAGGTTGGGGCTGGGGGTGGTTGCGAGAGTGATGGAAAAGAGTTTGGCTCCGTGGTATGTCCCAAAGTCCTTCACCAGCGAAACCCACATTTTTTTTGTTAGGAGCTGTGGGAACTAATGGCTCAGAGATGGAGAACAGGGACTGGATAAACACTGCCACTTCTCCCAGGATGGGACTAATGAAAAAGTAAAGTTAAGATGATCTTCATTTCTCTGACTTGTATTTTCTTACAACTCTGACTCAACGTGCTCCAGACGCAAGACCATAACACCATAAGGTATGGAGCAGAATTAGGCTATTTGGCCATCATGCCTGCTCTGCTATTTCGTCATGGCTAATCCAATTTTCCTCCCAGCCCCAATTTCCTGCCTTCTCCCTGTTTCCCTTCATGCCCTAACCAATCAAGAATCTATCAACTTCTGCTTTAATAGTGGAGAAATTACTTCAGTCAGAGGGTGGTAGATCTGGAATTTGTTGCCACAAGTGGCTGTGGAGGCCAAATCATTGGGTGCATTTAAGGCAGAGATAGATAGGTTCTTGATTAACCAGGGTCTCAAAGGGTATGGGGAGAAGGCAGGGAAGTGGGGATGACTGGAAGAATTGGATTAGCCCATGATTGAATGGCGGAGCAGATTCGAGGGGCCGAATGACTTACTTCTGATCCTATATCTTATGGTCTTAAATATGCATAAAGGCTTGGCATCCACAGCTGCCTGTGGTCAAGAATTCCACAGATTCACCATTCCTTAGCTAACTAAATTACTCCCCATCTCCTTTCTAATAGGACACCCTATTGGGGAGTGCTATTGGGGAGGCTTTAAACTAGATTTGCAGGGGGATGGGAACCAGAGTGCCGGAGCTGACAGTGTGGCTGGGGTGAAAATAAATGATGTTGAAAGTTTAAGCAAATCCGCTGATAGAAAGTTTGTGAGTGGTGGTAAAAATCTTCTGAGGTGTATATATTTCAATGCTAGGAGTATTGCGGGGAAGGCGGATGAGTTGAGGGCGTGGATTGACACGTGGAATTATGATGTTGTAGCAATTAGTGAAACTTGGCTACAGGAGGGGCAGGACTGGCAGCTTAATATTCCAGGGTTCCGATGTTTCAGATGTGATCGAGGCAGAGGAATGAAAGGTGGGGGAGTAACATTGCTTATTAGAGAAAATATTACAGCAGTGCTCAGGCAGGACAGATTAGAGGGCTTGTCTACTGAGTCCTTATGGGTGGAGCTGAGAAACAGGAAAGGTATGGCCACATTAGTGGGATTGTATTACAGACCACCCAATAGTCAACGAGACTTGGAAGAGCAAATCTGCAGAAAGATAGCAGGCAACTGCAGGAAACATAAAGTTGTGGTGGTAGGGGATTTTAATTTTCCATACATTGATTGGGGCTCCCATACTTTTAGGGGTCTAGGTGGTTTAGAGTTTGTAAAATGTGTTCAGGAAAGTTTTCTAAATCAGTATATAGAGGGATCAACTAGAGGGGATGCAATATTGGATCTCCTGTTAGGAAACGAATTAGGGCAAATGACAGAAGTCTGTGTAGGGGAGCACTTTGGTTCCAGTGATCATAACACCATTAGTTTCAATTTGATCAAGGACAAGGATAGATCTGGTCCTAGGGTTGAGGTTCTGAACTGGAAGAAGGCCAAATTTGAAGAAATGAGAAAGGATCTAAAAAGCGTGGATTGGGACAGGTTGTCTGGCAAAGATGTGATTGGTAGGTGGGAAGCCTTCAAAAGGGAAATTTTGAGAGTGCAGAGTTTGTATGTTCCTGTCAGGATTAAAGGCAAATTGAATAGGAATAAGGAACCTTGGTTCTCAAGGGATATTGCAACTCTGATAAAGAAGAAGAGGGAGTTGTATGAAATGTATAGGAAACGGGGTAAATCAGGTGCTTGAGGAGTATAAGAAGTGCAAGAAAATACTTAAGAAAGAAATCAGGAGAGCTAAAAGAAGACATGAGGTTGCCTTGGCAGTCAAAGTGAAGGATAATCCAAAGAGCTTTTACAAGTATATTAAGAGCAAAAGGATTGTAAGGGATAAAATTGGTCCTCTGGAAGATCAGAGTGGTCGGCTTTGTGCGGAACCAAAGGAAATGGGGGAGATCTTAAATAGGTTTTTTTGCGTCTGTATTTACTAAGGAAGCTGGCATGAAATCCATGGAATTGAGGGAATCAAGTAGTGAGACCATGGAAACTGTACAGATTGAAAAGGAGGAGGTGCTTGCTGTCTTGAGGAAAATTAAAGTGGATAAATCCCCAGGACCTGACAGAGTGTTCCCTCGGACCTTGAAGGAGACTAGTGTTGAAATTGCGGGGGCCCTGGCAGAAATATTTAAAATGTCGCTGTCTACGGGTGAAGTGCCGGAGGATTGGAGAGTGGCTCATGTTGTTCCGTTGTTTAAAAAAGGATTGAAAAGTAATTCGGGAAATTATAAGCCGGTGAGTTTAACGCAGTAGTAGGTAAGTTATTGGAGGGAGTACTAAGAGACAGAATCTACAAGCATTTGGATAGACAGGGGCTTATTAGGGAGAGTCAACATTGCTTTGTGCGTGGTAGGTCATGTTTGACCAATCTATTGGAGTTTTTCGAGGAGGTTACCAGGAAAGTGGATGAAGGGAAGGCAGTGGATATTGTCTACATGGACTCCAGTAAGGCCTTTGACAAGGTCCCGCATGGGAGGTTAGTTAGGAAAATTCAGTCGCTAGGTATACATGGAGAGGTGGTAAATTGGATTAGACATTGGCTCAATGGAAGAAGCCAGAGAGTGGTGGTAGAGAATTGCTTCTCTGAGTGGAGGCCTGTGACTAGTGGTGTGCCACAGGGATCAGTGCTGGGTCCATTGTTATTTGTCATCTATATCAATGATCTGGATGATAATGTGGTAAATTGGATCAGCAAGTTTGCTGATGATACAAAGATTGGAGGTGTAGTAGACAGTGAGGAAGGTTTTCAGAGCCTGCAGAGGACTTGGACCATCTGGAAAAATGGGCTGAAAAATGGCAGATGGAGTTTAATACTGACAAGTGTGAGGTATTGCACGTTGGAAGGACAAACCAACGTAGAACATACAGGGTTAATGGTAAGGCACTGAGGAGTGCAGTGGAACAGAGGGATCTGGGAATACAGATACAAAATTCCCTAAAAGTGTCGTCACAGGTAGATAGGGTCGTAAAGAGAGCTTTTAGTACATTGGCCTTTATTAATCGAAGTATTGAATATAAGAGCTGGAATGTTATGATGAGGTTGTATGAGGCATCGGTGAGGCTGAATCTGGAGTATTGTGTTCAGTTTTGGTCACCAAATTACAGGAAGGATACAAATAAGGTTGAAAGAGTGCAGAGAAGGTTTACAAGGATGTTGCCGGGAATTGAGAAACTCAGTTACAGAGAAAGGTTGAATAGGTTAGGACTTTATTTCCTGGAGCTTAGAAGAATGAGGGGAGATTTGATAGAGGTATATAAAATTATGATGGGTATAGATAGAGTGAATGCAAGCAGGCTTTTTCCACTGAGGCAAGGGGAGAAAAAAAACCAGAGGACATGGGTTAAGGGTGAGGGGGGAAAAGTTTAAAGGGAACATTAGGGGGGGCTTCTTCACACAGAGAGTGGTGGGAGTATGGAATGAGCTGCCAGACGAGGTGGTAAATGCGGGTTCTTTTTTAACATTTAAGAATAAATTGGACAGATACATGGATGGGAGGTGTATGGAGGGATATGGTCCGTGTGCAGGTCAGTGGGACTAGGCAGAAAATGGTTCGGCACAGCCAAGAAGGGCCAAAGGGCCTGTTTCTGTGCTGTAGTTTCTATGGTTCTATGACACCCCTCTATTCTGAGGCTGTGTCCTCTGGTCTTAGACTCTCCCATCATAGGAAACTTCTTCTCCGCATCCACTCTGTCAAGGCCTTTCACCAATCGATAGGTTTCAATGAGGTCACCCCTCATTCTTCTGAATTCCAGTGAATACAGGGCCAGAGCCATCAGATGCTCTGAATATAACAAGCCATTCAATCCTGGAGTAATTTTTGTAAACCTCCTTTGGACGCTCTCCAGTTTCTGCACATCCTTAACAAGGGAAAATCTGCAGATGCTGGAAATTCAAGTAACGCACCAAAATGCTGAAGGAACTCAGCAGGCCAGGAAGAATTTATGGAAAGGAATACAGTTAAAATTTTGGGCCGGGACGCTACTCCCTCCAGCATTTTGTATGTGTTGTTCAGCATGTCCTTTCTAAGATAAGGGGCCCAAACCTGCTCACAAACTCCAAGTGAGGCCTCACCAGCCCTTTATAAAGTCTCAACATTACATCCTTCCTTTTATTGAAACATAGAAAACCTGCAGCACAATACAGGCCCTTCGGCCCACGATGCTGTGCCGAACATGTACTTATTTTAGAAATTACCTTGAGTTACCCATAGCCTTTTATTTTCTAAGCTCCATGTACCTATCCAGGAGTCTTTTAAAAGTCCCTATCATATCCACCTCCACCACTGTCGCTGGCAGCCCATTCTACACACTCACCTCTCTCTGTGTAAAAAAAAAAATTGCACCGACATCTCCTCTGTACCTACTCCCAAGCACCTTAAAACTGTGCCCTCTCATGTTAGCCATTTCAGCCCTGGGAAAAAGCCTCTGACTATCCACACAATCAATGCGTCTCATCATCTTATACACCTCTATCAGGTCCCCTCTCATCCTCCATCACACCAAGGAGAAAAGGCCAAGTTCACTCAACCTATTTTCATAGCGCATACTCCCCAATCCAGGCAACATCCTTGTAAATCTCCTCTGCATCCTTTCTGTTGTTTCCACTTCCTTCCTGTAGTGAGGTGACCAGAACTGAGCACAGTACTCCAAGTGGGGTCTGACCAAAGTCCTGCAACATTACCTCTCAGCTCCTAAACTCAATCCCACAATTGATGAAGGCCAATGCACCGTATGCTTTCTTATCCACAGAGTCAACCAAGATCCCTCTGATCCTCCACATTGGCTTTTATATTCTAGTCCTCCTGAAAATAAATGCTGACATTGCATTTGCCTTACCACAGACTCAACCTGCAAATTAAGCTTTAGGGAATCCTGCAGAAGTACTCCCAAGTCCCTTTGCACCTCAGTTTTGTGTATTTTCTCTCCATTTAGAAAATAGTCAACTGTTTCATTTCTCCTGCCAAAGTGCATGAGCATACACTTCCCGACACTGTCTTCCATCTGCTATTTTTTTGCCCATTCACCTCATCTGTCTCAGTCCTTCTGTAGCCTCCCTACTTTCTCAAAACTCTCTGCCCCTTGACTTATCTTCATATCATCTGCAAACTTTGCAACAGGGCCATCAATTCCATCATCCAAATCATTGAAATATAACATAAAAAGAATCAGTCCCAACACAGACCCCTGTGGAATACCACTAGTCATTGGCAGCCAGACAGAAAAAGCTCCCTCTACTCTTAAAAGGCTTTATCCATGCTAGAACCTTTCCTGTAATATCATGGACTTGTAGCTTGTTACACAGCCTCATTTGTGGCACCCTCGCCAAAGGTTTTCTGAAAATCCAAGAACGCAACATCAACTATGTCTATCTTGCTTATAATTTCTTCAAAGAATTCCAACAGATTTGTCAGGGAAGATTTTCCCTTGAGGAAAACAAGCTGACTATAGCCTATTTTACAATGTGCCCAGAAGAATCCTGAGACCTCTTCCTTAATAGTCAATTCCAACATCTTCCCAACCACTGAGGTGAGACTAACTGGCCTATAGTTTCCTTTCTTCTGCCTCTCTCCCTTCTTGAAGAGAGGAGTGACATTTGCACTTTTCCATTCTTCCATTCCAAAATCTAGTGATTCTTGAAACATCATTACTAATGCCTGCGTAATCTCTTCACCCACCTCTTTCAGAACTCTGGGGTGTACACCATCTGGTTCAGATGACTTACCTACCTTCAGACCTTTCAGTTTCCCCAAACCCTTCTCTCTAATTATGGTAACTTCACTCATTTCATGCCCCTGGCACCTCTAAATTTTTTTCTCAATTATATGCCCTTTCTCTGTCTTTTATGTTGGCTTCCGCTTCTCTTTTTGCCACTGTTGTGCTATCCTTCATTTAGAATACTTCTTCCTCTTTGGCATATATATATATATCCTGTGCCTTCCTAATTGCTTCCAGAAATTTCAGCCATTGTTGCTCTGCCATCATCCCTGCTAGTGTTCTTTTCCTATCAACTCTGGCCAACTCCTCTCTCATGCCTCTGTAATTCACTGTATTCCACTGTAATACTCATACATCTGACATTAGTTTCTCCTTCTCAAATTTCAGGGTGAATTCAATCATATTATGATCACTTGCCCCTAAGGGTTCTTTTACCTTAAGATCTCTATTCAGTTCTGGTTCATCATACAACACCCAGTCCAGAATAGCTGATCCTCCAGTAGGCTCAGCCATGAGCTGCTTTGGAAATTCCCCCTCTTGGAATCCAGCAACCAGCCTGATTTTCCCAATCTACCTGCAAATTGAAGTCCCGGATGACTATTGTAACTTTCTCCTTTTGCCATGCATTTTCTGTCTCCCGTTTGTATTTTGTAGGCCATGTCCTAACTGCCTTTTGGGGGCCTGTATACAAACCCCACCAGGATTTTTTTACCCTTGCGGTTATTTAGCTTTATCCACAATGATTCAACATCTCCTGACCCTATGTCACCTCTTCCTAAAGATTTTATTTTATTTTTTACCAACAGAGCAACGCCGCCCCTGCCCACCTGCCTTCCTACAATATGTATCCTTGGAAATTAAGCTCCCAGCTATAATCTTTCAGCCATGATTCAGTGATGCATACAACATCATACCTGCCAATATGAAACTACAGGTTCATCTACCTTATTCTGTATACTGCACGCATTCAGATATCATGCCTTCAGTCCTGTATTCACCTTTTTTGGATTTTGTCACACCACGCTAAACCTTTTGATTCCTAACTTTGTCTGAGGTCTTACCAACATCTGCTTCCGCATCCCCTCCACTAACTGTTCTGGTGCTGTACTTTGGTTCTCATCCTTTAATTCTAGTTTAACCCCCACCGAGTAGCATTAGTAAACCTTGCTAGGATATTAGTTCCCCTCCAGTTCAGATGTAAACCATGAGAGGGGATCTTATAGAAACATAAAAAATTCTGAAAGGGATAGATAAGATAGAAGTAGGGAAGTTGTTTCCATTGGTAGGTGAGACTAGAACTGCGGACATTGCTTCAAGATTCAGAGGAGAAGATTTATGATGGAGATGAGGAGAAACTGTTTTTCCCAGAGAGTGGTGAACCTGTGGAATTCTCTGCCCAGGGAAGCAGTTGAGGCTTCTTCACTAAATATATTTAAGATACAGTTAGATAGATTTTTGCATAGTGGGGAAGTTGAGGGTTATGGGGAAAAGGCAGGTAGATGGAGCTGAGTTTACAGACAGATCAGCCATGATCTTATTAAATGGCAGGCAGGCTCGATGGGCCGGATGGCCTACTCCTGCTCCTATTTCTTATGTTCTTATCCCTTCTGTATAGGTCCAATCTTCCCTAGAAGAGAGACCAATGATTCAAAAATCTTATGCCCTCCTTCCTACACCAACTCCTTCGCCACGTGTTAAACTGTATAAACTTCCTAGTTCTAGCCTCACTAGCACATGGCATGGGTAGCAATCCTGAGATCACAAACTGGGAGGTCTGCTCTTTAACTTAGCATCTAACTCCATGAACTCCCTATGCAGGATCTCATCACTCATCCTAGCCACGTCACTGCTACCTACATGTACCACGGCTTCTGGCTGTTCACACTCCCACTTAAGAATGCTGAGGACTTGACCCGACCGAGGAGACAAAGTACCATCCGGGAATCTCGTTCTCGCCTAGAACCTCCTCTCTGTTCCCTAAACTAACGAATCCCCTATCACTACAGCATGGCACTTCTGCCACTTCCCTTTCTGAGTCACAGAGGCAGACGCAGTGCCAGAGACGTTCCTCTGTTAGGTCATCCTCCTCACACCTCCAACAGTATCCAAAGTGATATACCTGTTGTTGAGGGGGATGGCCACTGGGGTACTCTGCACTGACTCCATAACCCCTTTCCCCTTCCTGACTGTCACCCAGTTTACTGTATTCTGCACTTTGGGTGTAACTACCTCTAGGTCAAAATCAACATGGTTTCTGTAAAGGCAAATCTTGCCTGACAAATCTATTAGAGTTCTTTGAGGAAGTATCAAGCAGGGTGGATAAAGGAGAGGTAGTAGATGTCACTTACTTGGATTTTCAAAAGGCATTTGATAAGGTGCCACACATGAGGCTGCTTAACAAGATAAATCCCATGGCATTACAGGAAAGATACTGGCATGGGTAGAGGAATGGCTGACAGGCAGGACGCAATGAGTGAGAATAAAGGAGGTCTTTTCTTCTTGGCTGCCAGTGACTAGTGGTGTTCCTCAGGGGTCAGTATTGGGACCGCTACTTTTCACATTTGTCAATGATTTAGGTAATGGAATTGATGAATTTGTCACAAAGTTTGCAGATAATATAAAGATAGGTGGAGGGGTAGGTAGTGCTGAGGAAGCAATGTGATTGCAGAAGGAGTTAGACAAATTGGAAGAATTTGCAAAAAAGTGGCAGATGGAATACAGTGTTGGGAAATGTGTGATTATGCATTTTGGTAAAAGGACCAAAAGTGCAGACTATTATCTGAATGGGGAAAAGGTTCAAACATCATAGGTGCGGAGATACTTGGGAGTTCTCAGGCAAGACTCCCAGAAGGTTAACTTATCGGTTGAGTTTGTGGTAAAGAAGGCAAATGCTATGTTGGCACTTATTTCAAGGGGAATAGAATATTAAAAACAAGGAGATAATGCTGAGGATTTATAAGACAATAGTCAGGCTGCGCTTGGAGTATTGTCAAGTTTTGGGTCCATATTTCAGAAAGGGTGTGTTGTCATTTGAGAAAGTCCAGAGGAGATTCACAAGGATAATTCTGGGAATGAAGGGGTTAACATATGAGGCAAGTTGGGCAGCTTTGGGCCTAGAACTTATAAGAATGCAGGAGGATCTCATTGAAACCTATCAAATGTTGAAAGGACTAGATAATGTGGACGTGGAGAGGATGTTTCCTGTGGTAGTGTTGTCTAGAACTAGAAGGTGCAGCCTCAAAATTGAGGGGCGACCCTTTTGAACACACCCAGAGTGTAGTATATCTGTGGAATGCTCTGCCACAGACAGCTGTGGGAGCCAAGACCTTGTGTATATTTAAAGGAAAATTTGATAATCTCCTGATCGGTCAGGGCATCAATGGTTATGGCAAGAAGGCAGATGTATGGGGTTGAGAGGTATCCAGGATCAGCCATGACGGAATGGTGGAGTAGACTCAATGGGCTTAATGGCCTAATTCTGCTCTTATGTCTTATAGTTTTACGGTCTTAAACAACTGACACAGTGGCACTGTGGTGCCCCACTGTCTCAGAAAAAACTGATGTAATGTCTGCACGGTACCCCACTGCCTCAGAGCTCCAGTGATGCATAGGGTTACCAACTTTCTCACTCCCAAATAAGGGACAAAAGTAGCAGTCAAATACAGGACACTTGTGTTTACCCTGAGAAAGACTACCATGACCATGAAGCCTTGCGTGGGCACCTGTGTACGCATGCATGATGTGCTCATGCGTGTATGTGCCAATTTTTTTTTCTACAAATCAGTTTTGGCTTAATCTTCCCCATTCTATTAAGTGGAACTACACTGTACATACATTATTTCTACTTTATATAGGCTGTGTATTTATCATATCATGCCTGCTTTTACTATATATTAGTGTTATTTTAAGTTTTATGTGTTATTTGGTATGATTTGGTAGTTTATTTTTTGGGTCTGGCAACGCTCAAAAATTTTCCCATATAAATGGTAATTGCTTCTTCGCTTTACGCCATTTCGGCACGAAAGGTTTCATAGGAACGCTTGACCTTAGCGGGGAAAATACTGGACAAGGGCAGTCACGTATGGGACAAACCAACTTAGCCCAACGTACGGGATGTCCCAGCTAGTATGGGACAGTTGGCAACCCTAGGGTGCCGGTTTTATCCTAGCTGTCAGCATGGAGTTTGACATTCTCCCTGTGACTATGTAGAGTATATTTCTTCTGTGCTTAGGGTCATAGAGTCATAGAAAAGTACACCACAGAAAGAGGCCCTTCGGCCCTCCTGGTTTGTGCTGAGCCATTTAAACTGCCCATTTCGATCAACCTGCACCGGGACTGTAGCCCTCTACACCCTTACCATCCATGTACCTATCCAACATTCTCTTAAATGCTGAAATCAAGCTTGCATGTACCACTTGCACTGGTAGCTCGTTCCACACTCCCACAACCCTCTGAGTGAAGATGTTTCCCCTTATGTTCCTGTTAAACTTTTCACCTTTCACCCTTAACCCATGACCTTTAGTTGTAGTCCCACCCAACCAATGTGGAAAAAACCTGCTTACATTTATCCTATCTATTCCCCTAATAATAGGGGTGCTTTGGATTACTCTTACCTCTGAAATTATGCAAGTTGGCAGATTAATTTATTGTTGCAAATTTCCTCACATGTGGAATGAGTGGTAGAATCTATGGTAGTTGATGGAAATAAGGGGAGTACAGAGTGGAATTCGTTAATTCTTAGTATAAATGGGTGTTTGATGCTTGGCATTCGTCTGCTGGGCTAATGGGATGGTTTCTGCTCTATAGCTCTGACTATAGAGCTATAAAGTTGTCATTGCCAGGAGGGTGCTGGGATGGATTGTGGGGATAAGCTCCCACTCACTATTAAATACTCCCTATGGTGTGCATCTGAAATAGCCTCTGACAATCAAGTCCAGCTCCTGGTTGTCACATGAGGCTTAGCTACTAAGCAGAGTAAAACCATTTGTACTGACAGGAGAAGGGCAAAGGCTGGTTGCTGGGCACCTTGAAACCATTTGCTTTGGGCAGATGGGGCAAATCAACGTAGACAGCTAGGAAGCAGCAGCTATGGTTGATCCTGATCAATGGAGGTCTCACTGCTGTGACTGTAAAATCCCTGAGGCTGTGTAAAAGCTGCACCAGATATTCCTCACTTACCCCTTCATTGTGTGTTTGTTTCATTCCTGTTACATGTATCTCAGTGGCTCCCCAACGGGACAAAGACCCACGCCTTCACTGCTCTGGGTAAAAATGTGTCTGCTGAACTAATGTATTTATTAGTGGTAGTCTCTTATGTGAAGGAGAGTTTTAAGTATGCTGTGACTGAAGTATGATCTGTGTGCATCTTTAACCATTTGGAGCTAACTGTCAGATTATTGTTGATGACAAGAGTGGTGGTGGGAAGCTATTAAGTTTTGATAGATCCAGCAAAGAAAAGGGATATGGCAACAGCTGTGAAGCAGAGCAACTGCAAAAAGTTCTGTCCTTTTGTACCAGTCAGGCTGAATCATTTCAGCCACTAATTCTAGAATTCTAAACCATGGCCTTTGGGAATTGGTGGTGGAATTTTATCTCAGAGAAATTTTAACCTGTAAGTATTTGCATCACTTCAGGGATTGAGGATGGTGGGAGCGGTCACTATCGTGCAGTTACTGTGATATGTGAGTTAGAGTGGGGTTGGGGGAGAGGTCACTATCGTGCAGTTACTGTGATATGTGAGTTAGAGTGGAGTTGGGGGAGAGGTCACTATCGTGCAGTTACTGTGATATGTGAGTTAGAGTGGGGTTGGGGGAGAGGGAGAGGTCACTATCGTGCAGTTACTGTGATATGTGAGTTAGAGTGGGGTTGGGGGAGAGGTCACTATCGTGCAGTTACTGTGATATGTGAGTTAGATTTAGTGCTACTCTCATTTTCCTTATCCTTCTCCTTCTCAGATGACACCAAAGCTATTGGTGTGGTGGCCAGAGAAGGAGTTTGTCTGAGATTAATACAGGATCTAAGAATAGCTTAAATAGGAATGGCGGATGGAATTTAACTCAGACAAGTGTCAGTTGATGCAGTTTAGAGAGTTAAAGCAGGACTTGCAGAAAGAATCACAGGCCTCTGGGACTGTTGGTAGAATGGAGAGGCCTGGAGATACAAGTAAATAGTTCCCTGAAATTAGTGACAGGTAGTTAGTGTGGTTAACAGAGAACATTACAGCACAGTATAGGCATATTGGCCCACAATGCTGTGCCAACATTTTAACCTACTCTAAGATCAATCTAATTTTTTCCATCTACATAGCCCTCCATTTTTCTTTCATCCATCTGCCTATCTAAGAGTCTCTTAAATGTCCCTAATGTATCTGCCTCTACCAGCACCCCTGCAGGCTGTTCCACACACCCACCAATCTCTGTGTAAAACATTTACCTCTGATTTCACCCATACACTTTTCTCCAATCACGTTAAGATTATGCCCCCTTATATTAGCCATTTCAGCACTGGGAAAACACTCTGCTGTCTGCTCAATCTATACTTCCTGTACACCCTTACAGGAATGCATGACTGAGAAATGTGTGGCTGAGGAACTGGTGCAGGGAGCAGGGATTGAGATTCATGGATCATTGGGATCTCTTCTGGAGAAGGTATGAGGTGTACAAGAGGGATGGGTTACATCTAAACTAGAGGGGCTCCAATATCCTTATGGGCACGTTGCCGTGAGTTGTTCAGGAGGGTTTAAACTACAAACGTAATTTGGCGGGGGTGCGGGGTAGGAACCGGAGCAATAATGCTGAAGATATGGCAGCTGGTCTACAACCAGAGGTAATGAGTAGTGAGGAGAGGCTGTTGATTGGGGAAAATTGCAATCACCAGGTTGAGTTGCCACATAAAAGGTGAACAAAGTTGCAAAGGGTGAATACAGGACTAGAGGTTTCATATTTGAATGTGTGAAGTATATGGAATAAGGTAGATGAACTTGTAGCACAGTTATAGATTAGCGTGTATGATGTTGTAGGCATCAATGAATCATGGCTGAATAAAGATTATACTGTGGCGACCCACTTTCTGGCACCCACAAACCGGCTCATGAAACAGCGCACGCAGGCAGAGGGCCGGCAGCAAAAAGGGCGCCAGGCCATCTTCACCAGCAGGGGGGAAATCCCGCGCGCAGAAAGGGTCTGGGAATATGCATTCCCCACAGTAGTCCCGCCCAGGGAGGGCGGGAACGGGAAGGCTTTAAAGCGGGCCGCGAAGTTTGAATAAATCTCTTTCATCGCAACTCTAACTCACCGACTCCATGTGGTTATTCTAGCGCTGTGTGTAGCACATCGCTACAATACCTGGGAACCTAATGTCCAAGGATACACATTGTATCAAAAGGACAGGCAGGAAGATAGAGAAAGTAGCGTTGCTCTGTTAATAAAAAAAAATGTAATCAAATCATGAAAAGGAGGTGACATATGGTCAGAAGGTGTTAAATCATTGTGGATGGACCTAAGGAACTGAAAGGGTGAAAAGACCCTGATGGGAGTTGTATACAGACACCCAAACAGTCGTAAGGTTGACATCTAGAAATTGCAATGAGAGATGGTTAACACATGTCAAAAGGGTAATGGAACAAACAGGCCTCCATCAGTCAAAGTTGACCATGGATATTGCGTCCTAGCCATCTAGATACGCAAGCCTGGGCAGTGTGATAGGGAGAGCAACAGCTTGCTTATGTAGCAAGCTCTCCCTCTCAACACATCTGATAACCCAAAGGAATGCCAGAGACCAATACAGTTTGGTACTAGTAATGTCGCAGGAGTTGCCAGTCAACAGTGAACTCAATGTAGGACTGCCTTAGGGACGCCAGCTACAGATTTTTCCCCGGGGTTTAACTACTGAAGCCTTCCCCATGAGGGGGGATAGGCGCAAGGCAACGGAGGTTTGAGGTCAGAGTTTTCCGTCTCTTAGATGAGCTGCCAACCTTGGCTGACGAGCCTCAAATGCCCAAAGTGACTGGTTTTAAGGTGCCAGTAACCCACTTTTGCACCTTCTAATGTCAGTAGAAATGGTGCTGCCGGGCTTAGTAGCTAAGCCACATGTGAAGGCCAGGAGCAGGACTTGGTTGTCAGAGGCTATTTGAGGTGCATATTATTGGAAGTATTTAATAGCTAGTGGGAGCTTGTCCCCATTACCACTCCCTGCTATAACAATCTTAAGGAACCAGTGTTACAATAGTCATGGGGGATTTTAATATGCAGGTAGATTGGGAAAATCAGGTTGCTGCTGGATTTCAAACTTTTTAGAGCAACTTGTGGATGAGCCCTATAGGGGATCATCTGTTCTGGATTGGGTATTATGCAATGAACCAGAATTGATTAGGGATCTTAAGGTAAAAGAATCCTTAGGAGGTGTGATCATAATATGATTGAATTCATCCTGAAATGTGAGGAGGAGAAGCTAAAGTCAGATGGATCAGTATTACAGTGGAGTAAAGGGAATTATAGAGGCATTAGAGAGAAGATGGCAAGAATCGATTGGAAAAGAACACAAGCAGGGAAGACAGCAGAGCAATAATGGCTGGAATTTCTAGAAGCAGTTTGGAAGGCACAGATATATATATGACAGAGGAAGAAGTATTCTAAAGGAACACTCACAACACGCTGGAGGAACTCAGCAGATCGGGCAGCATCCATGGAAAAGATCGGTCGACGTTTCGGGCCGGAACCCTTCATCAGGACTGTAGAGGGAAGGGGCAGAGGCCCTTTAAAGAAGGTGGGGGGAGGGTGGGAAGGAGAAGGCTGGTAGGTTCCTGGTGAAAGATAAAGGGGTGGGGGAGTGGAAGCAGGGAGGTGATAGGCAGGAAAGGTGAAGAAGGAATAGGGGAAAACACAATGGGTAGTAGAAGGAGGCGGAACCAAGAAGGAGGTGGTAGGCAGCTGGGGGAGGGGGCAGAGTGACATAGGGATAGAGGAAGGGAGGGGGAGGGAATTACCGGAAGTTGGAGAATTCTATGTTCATACCAAGGGTCTGGAGACTACCTAGACTGTATATGAGGTGTTGCTCCTCCAACCTGAGTTTAGCCTCATCATGGCAGTAGAGGAGGCCATGGATGGACATACCTGAATGGGAGTGGGAAGCAGAGTTGAAATGGGTGGCTACTGGGAGATCCTGTCTGTTGTGGCGGACGGAGCGGAGGTGCTCGATGAAGCGGTCCCCCAATCTGCGTCGGGTTTCACCGATGTAGAGGAGGCCGCACTGGGAGCACCGGATGCAATAGATGACCCCAACAGACTCACAAGTGAAGTGTTGCCTCACTTGGAAGGACTGTTTGGGGCCCTGAATGGTGGCAAGAGAGAAGGAAAAATGACACAACCATGGCTAACAAGAAAAGTCAAAGCCAACATAGAAGCTTAAGAGAGGGAATATACTAGAGCAAAAATTAGTGGAAATTTAGAGGAATGGGAAACTTTTAAGAACCAACAGAAGGTAGCTAAAAAAAAAACATTAAGAAGGCAAAGATGGAATATGAAAGAAAGCTAGCTCATAACATAAAAGAGGATTCCAAAAGTTTCTTCAGATACATAATGTGAAAGAAAGGCAGGAGTGGATATCAGACCGCTGGAAAATGATGTTGGAGAGGTGGTTATGGGGGTCAAGGAAATAGTGGACGAACTGAGTAAGTATTTTGAATCTGCCTTCACTGTGGATGACACTAGCAGTATGGTGGAAATTTCAGGTGTCGGGGTCATGAAGTACAAATCTCCTGATTTGTACTTTTCTATAACCTTTTTGTGGAGTTGCTTGGAGTGTTCTTTTGTCTTCATGGTGTAGTTTTTGCCAGGATACTGACCCACCAGCAGATGGACTTTCCAGAGTCAGATGTATTTTTACTACAATCAGTTGAAACACCTTGAATGCACACAGGTCTCCAAAAACAGATCTCCGTTTAACTAATTATGTGACTTCTCAAACCAACTGGCTGCACCAGTGAGTCTTTTTCGGTTGATCAGTGTCAAAAAGCCAAATTAAATCACTGTTATTCAATGTTGTAAAACAATAAAACATGAAAACTTCCAAGGGTGGTGAATAATTTTTATAGGCACCATACAACTACTTTCATCCCAAAGTCATTACACAATAGCATTATCTGATTAAGCCTACATAGCAATATTTATGTAAATCTCCAGAAAGCCATAATATTAAACCCCACTAGAATAGTCTGAAAGTTCCTGTTAATTGAGAAATGAGTGTGCGTGACTGTGACCGTACCTCAGGTTTTACCAGCTTGAGCTGAGAAAAAAATTAATAAAAGTTTTTAGATTATGAAGACACTCAGTCCTCTTTTATTGTCATTTAATAATGCATGCATTAAGAAATGATACAATATTTCCTCCGGTGTGATATCACAAAACACAGGGCAGACCAAGACTGAAAAAACTGACAAAACCACATAATTATAACTTATAGTTACAACAGTGCACAATACCATAACTTGATGAAGAAGTCCATGAGCACAGTAAAAGTTCAAAGTCTCTCAAATGTCCCACATCTCACGCAGACGGGAGAAGGAAGAAAAACTCCCTCTGCCATTCCCGACCACAATCCGTCTCTGAGTCGTTGGAAAACTTCGAGCCTCCAAATCAGCTCTCCGACACCGAGTACTGAGCACCATCTCTGTCCGAACGATTCGATCTCAATCTCGGTCGCCAACAGCAGGCAAAGCCGGGGATTTTGAGCCTTCCCTCCGGAAGATTCTCAATCGCGCAGTAACAACAGCAGCGAACCAGCGTTTCAGAAATTTCTCCAGATGTTCCTCTGTGCTTTCACATAGTCATAGTAGTCATAGTCATACTTTATTGATCCCAGGGGAAAATGGTTTTTGTTACAGTTGCACCATAAGTAATAAATAGTAATAGAAATAGTAATAGTAATACTACTATTAGTAAATAGTAATAGTCATGGAAATAATAAATAGTAATAGAATAGTAATAGAAAATAGTAATAAACAGTTAAATAGTAATATGTAAATTATGCTAGTAAATTATGAAATAAGTCCAGGACCAGCCTATCGGCTCAGGGTGTCTGACCCTCCAAGGGAGGAGTTGTAAAGTTTGATGGCCACAGGCAGGAATGACTTCCTATGACGCTCTGTGCTGCATCTCGGTGGAATGAATTTGTATCCCCAGGTATTTGTAATCCCTGGATGGAAACAGAGGTCACCGGTACTCTCCATCAAATCAGAATTTGCCCACCCAGTACATTGTGTAGTTGATGGGAGACATTGACCAAGATGGCATGCAACTTAGACAGCATCCTCTTTTCAGACACCACCATGAGAGAGTCCAGTTCCATCCCCACAACATCACTGGCCTTACGAATGAGTTTGTTGATTCTGTTGGTGTCTGCTACCCTCAGCATGCTGCCCGAGCACACAACAGCAAACATGATAGCACTGGCCACCACAGACTCGTAGAACATCCTCAGCATCGTCTGGCAGATGTTAAAGGACCTCAGTCTTCTCAGGAAATAGAGATGGCTCTGACCCTTCTTGTAGACAGCCTCAGTGTTCTCAGACCAGCCCCGTTTATTGTCAATTTGTATCTCCAGGTATTTGTAATCCCTGGATGGAAACAGAGGTCACCGGTACTCTCCATCAAATCAGAATTGTCCACGGCCCTATTTAACGGATACAATATCATTTTTCACCGGAGGGCTGCACACATGCGGTGTGCTGCTCTCTCTCCTCCCTCTTAAAAAAGTACAACAATAATAATAACCTCATTTATAGAGCATTCTTCATACTTTGTAGTTCAATTGCATTGACGTTATTACTTACATCCTTCAAATACACAAGGAGTAAAAATCTTTATATTACATCTCTGTTTAAATGTGCAATGTGCCATTATAGTAATTTATAATAAATATTATGTAAAACAGGATAGTCAATATAATATAGAAACACAGTAGAGTCAGCATGAATTAATCAGTCTGATGGCCTGGTGGAAGAAGCTGTCCGGGAGCCTTTTGGTCCTGGCTTTAATGCTGTGGTACCGTTTTCTGAATGGTAGCAGCTGGAACAGTTTGTGGTTGGGGTGACTCAGGTCCCTAATGTTCCTTCGGGCCCTTTCTATACACCTGTCTTTTTAAATGTCCTGAATAGTAGGAAGTTCACATCTACAGATGCATTGGGCTGTCCACTCCACTCTCTGCAGAGTCCTGTGATTGAGGGAAGTACAGTTCCCATACCAGACAGTGATGCAGCCAGTCAGGATGCTCTCAGTCGTGCCCCCATAGAAAGTTCTTAGGATTTGGGGGTCATACCAAACTTCTTCAACCTTCTGAGGTGAAAGAGATGCTGTTGTGACTTTTTCACCACACAGCCAGTATGTACAGACCACGTGAGATCCTCGGTGATGTTTATGCCAAGGAACCTACAGCTGTTCACCCTCTCAACCCCAGATCCATTGATGTCTATAGGGGTTAGTCTGTCTCTATTCCTCCTGTAGTTCACAACCAGCTCCTTTGTTTCTGCGATGTTGAGGGAGAGGTTTGTTGTGTCAGGGTGATGACTTCCACTCTGTAGGCTGCCTCATTATTATTTGAGATTAGGCCAAACAGTGTAGTGTCATCAGCAAATTTGGTTAGCAGATTGGAGCTGTGGATGGCGACACAGTCATGTGTTTACAGAGAGTAAAGGAGGGGTGTAGTACACAGCCCTGAGGGGCACCTGTGTTGAAGGGCAGAGGTGAGGGAGCCCACTCTTACCACCTGCCGTCAATCTGACAGAAAGTACAAGATCCAGCTACAAAAGGCAGGGTGCAGGTTGAGGTCTCTGAGCTTCGTGTTGAGCCTGGAGGGAATTGTGGTGTCAAATGCTGAACTGTAGTCCAAGAACAGCATTCTTACATAAGCATCCCTCTTCTCCAGATGTGTAACGACAGTGTATAGTGCTGTGGCAAAGTGCTTTACAATGAGATAAGATGCAAATAATGAAAATAAAATAAAAATGAAAATCAACGACAAAAAGATGTTAGTTAAGAGCCAGGTTACATAGATTTTGTGGTGACATTTGTGAATGAAATCACCAGAGAAAATAACTGGTAGATACAAAGCAGCTTCCTTATTCGACAAAGCAAGGTACAGCAGGCATCATATGGAGATGCTTTGGCTGGAAAGGTCTGCTGGCCCAACGTGGGGCTCGATATTTTATGTGCTAAACACAAAAGACAATTCCACATTTACAAAGTATAGACAATGCTTTCTTTTGAAGCTAGATACAAACTTCACACCTCCTGATTCACATCCATCCCACAGACGCCAGCATCATCTAGACTTGAATTCACAGCTTTTTAGGAATGCATTGTTCCAAATTCAATCGACAATACATTTTCAAGGAACAGAAGACTGGTAGCCAAAGCCATTTGCTAAATGTAAATGACCTAAACCCAAAAATCACTATAACAGTCCCTCCTCTTGGCCCACCTGGACAAAAATAAATTTGTACCAGGAAAGGCCAACGTAGGAGGATCTACTCAAATAGGGCAGCAAAAACACCCTGTCTCGAAAATCCCCCCCCCCCGCCAATTTTGTGTGCCTCAATATCTACCCTAGCATTCCCTAATCATTACGAGACTGCATCCCTATAGTTTTAGATATTGAATTCCACAGTTTGGGAGTGTAATTCAAAAAAGATTGCTTAAGTTAAGAGATCAGCAGAAGAAGACCTGAGAGCTCGATCACGAATATAAAATGAAAACGATTCTGTAAGTACTCAGGTCATAGACCATTAAGAACTTTAAAAGCAATTAAGGGAATTTCAAAATAAATTCTAAAAGATACTGGAAGCCAATGCAGAGTAGCTAGGACTGAGCATTATGTGCTGTCATCCTGGTTTTAGTTAAAAGTCTAGCAGCGGCATACTGAATGAGTTGAAGTTTGTCCAAACACGAGGAAATCTGCAGTTACTGAAATTTCAAGCAACACACATAAAAGTTGTTGGTGAACGCAGCGGGCAAGGCAGCATCTCTAGGAAGAGGTACATTCCTCTTTTGTCAATTTGCTTTGGAAGGCCAGTAAGAAGTGCATTGTGATAACTAGTCTATTCAAAGTAAAGACAAGAATTAGATTTTCAGCATCAGTACATGGTAGAAATAGATGGATCTTTGCAGTATTTAAGTGTAGAAATGCTGCTCTGGTCACTTTCTTACCAAAGAACCATAGAAACTACAGCACAGAAACAGGCCCTTTGGCCCTTCTTGGCTGTGCCGAACCATTTTCTGCCTAGTCCCACTGACCTGCACACGGACCATATCCCTCCATACACCTCCCATCCATGTATCTGTCCAATTTATTCTTAAATGTTAAAAAAGAACCCGCATTTACCACCTCATCTGGCAGCTCATTCCATACTCCCACCATTCTCTGTGTGAAGAAGCCCCCCCTAATGTTCCCTTTAAACTTTTCCCCCCTCACCCTTAACCCATGTCCTCTGGTTTTTTTCTCCCCTTGCCTCAGTGGAAAAAGCCTGCTTGCATTCACTCTATCTATACCCATCATAATTTTATATACCTCTATCAAATCTCCCCTCATTCTTCTACGCTCCAGGGAATAAAGTCCTAACCTATTCAACCTTTCTCTGTAACTGAGTTTCTCAAGTCCCGGCAACATCCTTGTAAACCTTCTCTGCACTCTTTCAACCTTATTTATATCCTTCCTGTAATTTGGTGACCAAAACTGAACACAATACTCCAGATTCGGCCTCACCAATGCCTTATACAACCTCATCATAACATTCCAGCTCTTATACTCAATACTTTGATTAACAAAGGCCAATGTACGAAAAGCTCTCTTTACGACCCTATCTACCTGTGATGACACTTTTAGGGAATTTTGTATCTGTATTCCCAGATCCCTCTGTTCCACTGCACTCCTCAGTGCCTTACCATTAACCCTGTATGTTCTATGTTGGTTTGTCCTTCCAACGTGCAATACCTCACACTTGTCAGTATTAAACTCCATCTGCCATTTTTCAGCCCATTTTTCCAGATGGTCCAAGTCCCTCTGCAGGCTCTGAAAACCTTCCTCACTGTCTACTACACCTCCAATCTTTGTATCATCAGCAAACTTGCTGATCCAATTTACCACATTATCATCCAGATCATTGATATAGATGACAAATAACAATGGACCCAGCACTGATCCCTGTGGCACACCACTAGTCACAGGCCTCCACTCAAGAGAAGCAATTCTCTACCACCACTCTCTGGCTTCTTCCATCGAGCCAATGTCTAATCCAATTTACCACCTCTCCATGTATACCTAGCGACTGAATTTTCCTAACTAACCTCCCATGCGGGACCTTGTCAAAGGCCTTACTGAAGTCCATGTAGACAATATCCACTGCCTTCCCTTCATCCACTTTCCTGGTAAACTCCTCGAAAAACTCTAACAGATTGGTCAAACATGACCTACCACGCACAAAGCCATGTTGACTCTCCCTAATAAGCCCCTGTCTATCCAAATGCTTGTAGATTCTGTCTCTTAGTACTCCCTCCAATAACTTACCTACTACTGACGTTAAACTCACCGGCCTATAATTTCCCGGATTACTTTTCGATCCTTTTTTAAACAACGGAACAACATGAGCCACTCTCCAATCCTCCGGCACTTCACCCGTAGACAGCGACATTTTAAATATCTCTGCCTGGGCCCCCGCAATTTCAACACTAGTCTCCTTCAAGGTCCGAGGGAACACTTTGTCAGGTCCCGGGGATTTATCCACTTTAATTTTCCTCAAGACAGCAAGCACCTCCTCCTTTTCAATCTGTACAGTTTCCATGGTCTCACTACTTGATTCCCTCAATTCCATAGATTTCATTCCAGCTTCCTTAGTAAATACAGACGCAAAAAACCTATTTAAGATCTCCCCCATTTCCTTTGGTTCCGCACAAAGCTGCCACTCTGATCTTCAAGAGGACCAATTTTATCCCTTACAATCCTTTTGCTCTTAATATACTTGTAAAAGCTCTTTGGATTATCCTTCACTTTGACTGCCAAGGCAACCTCATGTCTTCTTTTAGCCCTCCTGATTTCTTTCTTAAGTATTTTCTTGCACTTCTTATACTCCTCAAGCACCTGATTTACCCCGTTTCCTATACATTTCATACAACTCCCTCTTCTTCTTTATCAGAGTTGCAATATCCCTTGAGAACCAAGGTTCCTTATTCCTATCATTCCTTCTCCTATCATTTTGCATCTCCCCCTCCCCCTCCAGCTTTCAAATCCCTTACTCACTCTTCCTTCAGTTAGTCCTGACGAAGGGTCTCGGCCTGAAACGTCGACTGCGCCTCTTCCTATAGATGCTGCCTGGCCTGCTGCGTTCACCAGCAACTTTGATGTGTGTTGCTTGAATTTCCAGCATCTGCAGAATTCCTGTTGTTTTCCTTATTCCTATTCAATTTGCCTTTAATCCTGACAGGAACATACAAACTCTGCACTCTCAAAATTTCCCCTTTGAAGACTTCCCACCTACCAATCACATCTTTGCCAGAGAACAACCTGTTCCAATCCACACTTTTTAGATCCTTTCTCATTTCTTCAAATTTGGCCTTCTTCCAGTTCAGAACCTCAACCCTAGGACCAGATCTATCCTTGTCCTTGATCAAATTGAAACTAATGGTGTTATGATCACTGGAACCAAAGTGTTCCCCTACACAGACTTCTGTCATTTGCCCTAATTTGTTTCCTAACAGGAGATCCAATATTGCATCCCCTCTAGTTGGTCCCTCTATATATTGATTTAGAAAACTTTCCTGAACACATTTTACAAACTGTAAACCATCTAGACCCCTAACAGTATGGGAGTCCCAATCAATGTATGGAAAATTAAAATCCCCTACCACCACAACTTTATGTTTCCTGCAGTTGCCTGCTATCTCTCTGCAGATTTGCTCTTCCAAGTCTCGTTGACTATTGGGTGGTCTGTAATACAATCCCACTAATGTGGCCATACCTTTCCTGTTTCTCAGCTCCACCCATAAGGACTCAGTAGACAAGCCCTCTAATCTGTCCTGCCTGAGCACTGCTGTAATATTTTCCCTAACAAGCAATGCTACTCCCCCACCTTTCATTCCTCTGCCTCGATCACATCTGAAACATCGGAACCCTGGAATATTAAGCTGCCAGTCCTGCCCCTCCTGTAGCCAAGTTTCACTAATTGCTACAACATCATAATTCCACGTGTCAATCCACGCCCTCAGCTCATCCGCCTTCCCCGCAATACTTCTAGCATTGAAATATATACACCTCAGAAGATTTTTACCACCACTCACAACCTTTCTGTCACAATCTTTCTTATGTGGGATTTAAAATTCAGAGCTTAATCAAGGGTAATACCGAGGCTAGTTGCTTCTGAATTTACAAGGGGAGATATTCCCAAGTTTAAAAAAGAGTTTGTCTCTTTAAGCTTTGTGACCAAGCCAAGTTATCTTAATTTTATCATCATTTAATTTTAGGAAATTATTGCTCATCCATTTGTTTATTGCAGTCATACCAGAATTTAAAGAAGATAGGGTATTATCATCATCAGGCTCAACTGAGAACTACTATTGTATAACACACACAAAATGCTGGAGGAACTCGCAGGCCTGGCAGCATCTGGAATAGAGTAAGCAGTTGTGTTTCAGCCAAGACCTTTCATCAAGACGCGGGTGAAAAAAAATTGTGTATCATCTGCATAATCATGCATCTCTTATGGCATCCCTAAGGGGAGTATGTATACAGCAAAGTGTGGGGGACAATGACAGCTTCCCTGAGGAACACCAAAAGATCTTTTAGAAAATACATCTCGAAGAGAATGTTGTGGTCAATTATGTTGAAGATCTAGTAGAATTAAAACTAAGACCTTGGCATCCATGCTGAGCTAATTGTCATTGACAATTTTGGTAAGGCCTATTTCCCCGCTGTGGTTTGTTCTAAAACCTGACTGAAATTTTTTTAGGATATTATTCTCATTCAGAAAAATATTGAGTTGCTTGAAAGGTACTTTCTCAAGAATCTTGCCCAAGAAGGGAAGATTTGATATAGGCCTGTAGTTAGCAAGTGCCTCACTATCAAGATTTGGCTTTTTAAGTAGGGGTTTGACAAGCACAGTTTTGAAAGCATCTGGAAAAAAAATCCAGTTTCAAGAGATGTGTTCATAATTTTCCTAACAGAATTGAAAATACTATTAAAAGCGGCCTTAAAAATGTAGTAGGGAGAGGGTCAAGATAGCTGAGTATTTTTTACAATCTTATACAGTTCTGAATTGGAAATATTTGTAAATTTTGACACAGTTGCTATCTTTAAACAAGGTTGGCTATAGAAGTTACCAGGATCTGTAGCTATATTCTCCCTAATGGAAGTAATTTTATTGATTAAAAAATATTGCAAGTTCCTCACATCAGCAAATGCTTGACTAAGGACATTATAAACTGGGGCAGGGTTCAACAGTTAGTTACACACATCAAAGTTGCTGGTGAACGCAGCAGGCCAAGCAGCATCTATAGGAAGAGGCGCAGTCGACGTTTCAGGCCGAGACCCTTCGTCAGGACTCGGCCTGAAACGTCGACTGCGCCTCTTCCTATAGATGCTGCTTGGCCTGCTGCGTTCACCAGCAACTTTGATGTGTGTTGCTTGAATTTCCAGCATCTGCAGAATTCCTGTTGTCAACAGTTAGTTTATAGCTGAGAAAAAAAATTATTGAATTGCCTATATTTTGTGTAATAATCTTGGTAAAATGAGCTCTTCTTGCAAAGTGTTTCGCTGCATTAAAGGAGCCTAGTTTTTTTCTTGAAAATGTTATTGTGGTCCAGTTTTCCTCCATTTTCCCTCAGCTACTCTGCATGAAGTCTTGAATTCACAGATAGAATTGTTTAACGGTGACAACGTTTTACTAAGTGATTTCCTTTTAACTCTAAGTGGGCCTGGGCAGGAGGGCATCAAAAAGTACACAAAAAATGATCAGAGATAATGATATTGGACACAGAGATATTAATAGTATTGAACCCTTTTGCCATTACTAAAACAAGTTTATTTCCAAGTCAATGGGTGACATACTGGGTAGGATATAGGCTGTCTAGTAACTCATGAATTCAGCTGCCATGGAGTTCACATTTAAGAGATCATTAATATGAATATTGAAATCACCAGTGATGACAATCTTGTCATTCAATATAATAGAGGATGAGAATTCTGTGAATTTCTTAGAGAAAGCAGGTATTGGATTTAGGAGGGCGATAAGTGATAATGCAGAGTACAAGCTGGCAGTTAGCAGGTGAAACCGGGTATGGGGGAAGGTGGGTGGGTGGGGGAGCAGTGATGAAGTAAGAAGGTGATAGGTGGCGGAGGTAAAGGGCTGAAAATGAAGAAATCTGACAGGAGAGGACAGTGGATCATGGGAGAAGGGAAGGAGGGTTAGATTGATCTTAGATCACAACATTATGGGCCAAAGAGCCTATACTGTGCTGTATATGTTCTATACCCACCACCCTCTATGTGAAAACAGTTGCTGTTCAGGGGGCTGCTAAACTTTTCCCTCTCTATCTAAACCCTATAGATTCAGATTCCTGTATGTTGGAAATAAATTGTGACCAATTAAGTTTTCTGTTCCCCTCATGACTTTATAAACTACTAAGGTCAATAGATGGTTTTTCATCCTCATGAGTTGGAAGGTTGGGTTCAATTTCCCATTTCAAACATGCCTCTGTAATGGTGACTGGAATTCTGGATTAGGTTGATTTCTGGTTTGAATCTCTTTATTCAGTGGAAATTGATCACATGGGTTGTGGAGCCAATCATAAAGGACTAGTTTTAAAAATAGTTCTGGCCAGTAAGCAACTTGCATGTCAGGACCTGTCAGATTATTAATTAGCCTACAAACCCTCTCTCTTTTCTTTCCTTATTACACCAGGGCACGATTGTAAAGGTCTAGAAAGATCAATCTACCTTCATGTTCATGTATACAGCGGCATAATTGTCTGCCTGGAGACTTTCTCTGTGGTGAGCAGCCCTGTGTACTGTGTACAGTCTGCTAAAAATGATATAAGTATGAAATGCAGACCCAGAGGAGGAAAAACTGGCAGTTCTGGAAATCTCTTTGGTGCAGGAGAAAGCTGAGAGCTAGTTGACAGCTATCTTTGTGATTTTCCACTTGCAAGTTCGAAAGAGAACTGTAATGACATGAGAAACTTCCTAATCCATGAGGAATGTGAAATTGTTCACATGGAGAATGAACGAGGGAGAAAGCAAACAGAGGTTTGAGGGAAGACTGGATTAGCACAGGTGACAGAAAGCAATAGAGATTAGAGATTACAATAGAGGTGGTTGAGAGAGGAAACACCAGCACAGAGTAGAGGAGCTGAATTGCCTGTCTCCTGTGTTGCATTGATGGTAAATTAAAATAGCATTTTTTTGATCCCTTTCTTCAATGCTTGCTGTTACTCAGACAAACCTTTCTGTTAAAACTGATTTTTCCTCTGCACTCCAAAGCGTAAACAAATTAAAAGTTTCGATCCATGTTCATAAGGAGAAAGCATAATCGGTGGAAAGTGGAGAAGGTTTTGTGGGTTATGATGTTCCTTTTCAGACAAAATAAGAAAATGTCCCACTGGATATAGGATTAATGAAAGCTCTGCCTGAATGCAAACCTAATCCTTCGACAGGGGCAATCCTGCTCTCCTTTAGATTCTTAAATCTTTGATTCAACACTATCTGGAGGCAAACTGGAAAACAAAGTATTTTATATGATTGATGTAAGCTCAACTTTGGGATAGATCCAGTCGTGTAATCCTTCGTGTCCTGCCAGAAGCCGGCAGTCATTTTATTTCTTTTTGAGTTTGTGGCCTCGAGGGTCCGCTGTCAAGGCCAGCATTTGTTATCCATCCTGAATTGCCCTTGATGGGACATTTGAGTCAAATATTTTCTCAAGTTCAAATCACTTTTTCTTCCAAAGCTCAGTACAAGTAGCAGCAGGGAGGAACAGAGTGGGTTGAAGTTCTGACACTGATCCCAAGGAAGCGAAAGGAATTGACTACAGATTACTGTGAATGATACTAGGATTTAAGGGGATGCATAATCATGTCCTGACTGTAGGGCAATGACCTAGGCAGTGTTTTTCAAATCTATTTTATTTGGTTAGTGGACATGGAACAATAGGAAAAGACTATCGGAAATAGGAAAAGTAGGAAAAGTAGTAAATAGGAAAAGTAGTAGTAGTCATACTTTATTGATCCCGGGGGAAATTGGTTTTCATTACAGTTGCACCATAAATAATAAATAGTAATAGAACCATAAATAGTTAAATAGTAATATGTAAATTATGCCAGTAAATTATGAAATAAGTCCAGGACCAGCCTATTGGCTCAGGGTGTCTGACCCTCCAAGGGAGGAGTTGTAAAGTTTGATGGCCACAGGCAGGAATGACTTCCTATGACACTCTGTGTTGCATCTCGGTGGAATGAGTCTTTGGCTGAATGTACTGCCGTGCCCACCCAGTACATTATGTAGTGGATGGGAGACATTGACCAAGACATTGACATAGGAGGAGAATTAGGCCATTTGGTCAATTGAGTCCACTCAGCCATTCGATCATGTCTCATTTATTTTGTCCTCTCAACCTCATTCTCCTGCTTTCTCCACATAATGCCCTTACTATTCAAGAACCTATCAATCTCCACTTTAAATATACCCAATTATTAGCTTCCACAGCTGCTCATTGCAATGAATTTCACAGAAACACCCCTCCCCCGCTAAAGAAATTTCTTCTGTTCTAATGTTAAAGAACCTTAGCATTAGAGTTGACAACTTAAGCAGGAAATCAGGAAGTGCTTCTTTGCACAAAAGGGAAAAATTCTGTGGCTGGTGTGCTCCCTTGAAAACTGAAGTTGACCTGTGTAAGTTGTTTAATGGTGTTGAGGTGTGTTACTGCTGAGCTACAAATCTCCATGATCTCACTGAATAATCGAACAGACTCTTCCTCTGGGGAATGTTACATTATTTCAAGGAAATTATTGTCAGAATATGATCAAGAATGGGGGGTGGGGTGGAATGGTATCTGGACATGGTGCTCTTAAAGGCCATCATTTCCTGTGTGTGAAACCAGAGGAGATAGCTGAAATTGTTTATGTCAGTTCCTCCTTGGTGTTTACTAAGGAGAATTTCATGGATGCCAAAAAAGTGAGGATAATAAGGATGAACCATGAAATTTGAATTCTGCTGAGGACCAGACCAGAGGCGTTCAAGGCTAGTGACCAAGAAAGTTACAAGAGGTCCAGATATGATATCTGGAAAGCCATTACATGGGTGAAATGACAATTCTGGACCAAACTTGAATCAATGAAGGATTCTCAACAGCTGTGGCAGGGCTTGAATATTATCACCTCTAATAAAGTTAAATCACGGGACATAGGCAATAGCAAGGCTTCATATCCAGATGACCTCAATGCCTTCTACACTCACTGTGACTTTCAAAACATGAAGGACCTCTCACAAACTCCCACATCCGCCCCCCCCACCCCCCCGATGATCCTATAACTTCATTCTCTGAAGCCAACATGCGAGCAGCCTTCGAACCCAGAAAAGCATCTGGTCTAGATGGGGTACATGGCCAAGTACCAAAGACCTGTGCTTCACCTGTGAGTCGGCTGGGGTGATATACTGCGTCCGGTGCTCCTGATGTGACCTTTTATATATTGGCGAGACCCGGCGCAGACTGGGAGACCGCTTTGCTGAACACCTACGCTCTGTCCGCCAGAGAAAGCAGGATCTCCCAGTGGCCGCACATTTTAATTCCACATCCCATTCCCATTCTGACATGTCTATCCACGGCCTCCTCTACTGTAAAGATGAAGCCACACTCAGGTTGGAGGAACAACACCTTATATTCCGTCTGGGTAGCCTCCAACCTGATGGCATGAACATCGACTTCTCTAACTTCCGCTAATGCCCCACCTCCCCCTTGTACCCCATCTGTTACTTATTTTTATACACACATTCTTTCTCTCACTCTCCTGTTTCTCCATCTGTCCCTCTGAATATACCCCTTGCCCATCCTCTGGGTTCCCCCCCCCACCCCGCTCCTTGTCTTTCTTCCCGGACCTCCTGTCTCATGATCCTCTCATATCCCTTTTGCCAATCACCTGTCCAGCTCTTGGCTCCATCCCTCCCCCTCCTGTCTTCTCCTATCATTTTGGATCTCCCCCTCCCCCTCCAACTTTCAAATCTCTTACTCACTGTTCCTTCAGTTAGTCCTGACGAAGGGTCTCGGCCTGAAACGTCGACTGTACCTCTTCCTAGAGATGCTGCCTGGCCTGTTGCGCTCACCAGCAACTTTGATGTGTGTTGCCTGACCAACTAACTGATATGTTCACACAGATCTTTAAACTCTCACTTCGGCAGTGTGTGATACTCATCTGCTTCAAACAGGCTTCAATTATACTAGTGCCCAAGAAGAACTTGTCTCAGTGACTTTCCTCAGTAGTACTCACATCCACAGTGATGAAGTATGCTGAGAGGTTGGTGATGAACCATATCAACTCCTACCTGAGGAGTGACTTAGATCCACTCGAATTTGTGTATTGGAGTAACAGCTCAACAGCAGATGCCATCTCATTGGATCTTCACTCAATCCTGGAACATCTGGACAGCAAAGATACATACGTCAGGATGCTATTCATCAACTATAGCTCAGCATTCAACAGAGTCATAGCATGTTAGAGTCATAAAGAAGTACAGCATGGAAAAAGGCCTTTCAGCTCATCAAATCCATGCCAAAACTATTTAAGCTGCCTACTCACATCAACCTGCACCGGGACCAGTGCCCTCTATATCCTTACTATTCAAGTACCTATCCAAACTTCTCTTAAACGTTGAAATCGGGCTCTTGTGCTCCACTTGTACTGCCAGCTCATTCAGCCTCTGAGTGAAGAAGTTTCCCCTCATGTTCCCCTTAAACTTTTCACCTTTCATCCTTAATCCATGACCTATGGTTATAGTCCCACCTAACTTCAATGGGAAAAGCCTGCTTGCATTTAAACCCCTCATAATTTTGTATATCTCTATCAAATCTCCTCTCAGTTTTCTACGTTCTAAGGAATACAGTCCTAACGTATTCAATCCTTCCTTATAATTTAGGTCCTCCAGACCTGGCAACATCCTTGTAAATTTTCACTGTACTCTAAGGAATACAATCCGAGCATATTCAACCTTTCCTTGTAACGCAGGTCCTCTGGACCTGGCAACATCCTAATAAATTTTCTCTGTACTGTTTCAACCTTATTTACATCTTTCCTGTGGGTAGGTGAGCAAAACTGCACACAATACTCCAAATTAGACCTCACCAATGTCCTGTACAACTTCAGCATAACATCCCATCTCCTGTACTTAACCCATTGATTTATGAAGGCCAATGTGCCAATAGATTTCTTTATGACCCTATCTAACTGTGACACCACTTTCAATGAACTATAGACCTGCATTCCCAGATTCCTTTGTTCTCCTACACTCCTCAGTGCCTACTGTTTAATGAGAAAGACCTACCCTGGTTGGTCCTACCGAAGTGCAAAACCTCACACTTGTCTCCATTAAATTCCATCTGCCATTTTTCTGTCTTTTTTTCCAGTTGATCCATTTCCCTCTGCAAGCCATTATAGCCTTCCTCACTGTCCACAACACCCCCAATCTTAGTGTCATGTGTAAATTTGCTGATCCAGTTAATCACATTACCATTCAGATCATTGATAAAGGTGACAAACAATAATAGACCCAGCACCGATCCATACAGAACATCACTAGTGTCAGGCCTTCAGTTTGGATCAGTAACACCATCTCTTCCATGATCTCCATCAGCACTGGTACACCACAAGGCTGTATGCATAGTCCCTTGCTCTACTCACTTCACACTTATGACTGTGTGGTCCCAATGTCATATTCAGGTTTGTTGATGACACCACAGTCGTAGGCCTAATCAAAGATGTTGAATTAACATATAGGAGGGAGACTGAAAATCTGGCTGAGTGGTGGCATAACAACCTCTCACTCAACGTTGGCAAGACCAAGGAACTGATTGCAGACTTCAGTAGAAGTTAACCAAAGATCCGTAAGCCAGTTCTCATCAGAGGATCAGAAGTGGAGAGGGTTAGCAACTTTAAACTCCCAGGTGTTATTATTTCCGAGGACCTGTCCTGGACCCAGCACATAAGTGTAATTATGAAGAAAGCATGGCAGTGCCTCTACTTCCTTAGGAGTTTGCGGAGATTTAGCATGAAGTGGGCAATAAATTGACTGACTGCATCACAGAAATGTATGGAAACACCAATGCCCTTGAATGAAAAATCCTACAAAAAGTAGTGGATACAGCCCAGTCCATCACAGGTAAACCCCTCCCAACCACTGAGCACATCTTCATGAAACACTGTTGCTGGAAAGCAGCATCCATTAACCAGGACTGCTCTCTTCTTGCTGCTGCCATCAGGAAGAAGGTACAAGAACCTCAGGATTCACACCACCAGGTTCAGGAACAGTTACTACTCCTGAACCATCAGGCTCTTAAACCAATGGGTATGACTTCACTCAATTCACTTGACCCATCATTGAAATATTCCCACAACCTATAGACTCACTTTCTAGGTCTCTCCACATCATGTTCTCAATATTTACTGATTATTTCTTCTCATTGATTTGCACAGTTTGTTGTCTTCTACACTCTGGTTGAATGCCCTAATTGGGCAGTCTTTCATTGATTCTGTTATGGTTATTAATCTAATATAGATTTATTGAGTATGTCAACAAGAAAATGAATCTCAGGGTAGTGTATGGTGATATATATGTACTTGGATAATAAAAGTTACTTTGAACTTTCAGCTTTAATAAGGAGTGAGGTCTTGGGAGATGTGCATATTATGAGGAAGGAGTTATTTGCGGCTTGAAGAGGATGACGTGCAGCAAATCCCTAGATCCTGACCAGATACACCTCCAGACCTTATAGGAGGCCTGTGAAGAAATGACAGATACCTTGGTAGAGATATTTGCTTCATTGTTAGCCACTGGTGAAGATCTAGAAAACTGGAGAATGGCTAATATTGTTCCATTGTTCAAGAAGGGTAACAAGGACAGGCCTGAGAACTACCAGCTGGTGAGCCTGATGTCAGTTGTAAGGAGGTTACTGGAGGGGATTATCAGGGATGAGATCTACTATCACTTGGATAGTCAAGAACTGATCAGGGATAGTCAGCATGGTTTTCTATGTGTGGAGGTTATGACTAACAAATCTTTTGGAGTTTATTGAAGAGGTAACTAAGGGGTTAGATGAAGGGCAATGGATATGACCAGTCTAGACATTAGTAATGCCTTTGACAAGGCGCCATATCGCAGGCTGATCATGGAGGTTTTGTTGCATGGGATCCAGGAAATACTAGGGAAGTGGATTCAGAATTGGCACGATGATAGAAGCAGGTGATGATTGAAGACTGATTCTCCAACTGGAGGCCTGTGATTAGTGGGGTGCCCCAGTGTGTTGAAATCTCTGTTATTTATTATTTATGTAAGTGGTTTGGAAAAATGTACATTTATATGTATATACATTACAATATTAGCAAGTTTGGATCCTAAATTTGGGGTCTTGTTGATAGTAAAGCAGTTATAATGAATTGCGAAGAGATCTTGAACAGTTACAGACTTGGACTGAGGAATGGCAAATAGATTTCAACTTGGGTATCTTTTGGGCATTCAAACCAGGGTAGGATGTGTACATTGAAAATCAGGGTACTTATGAGTGTTGTGGAACAAAGGGACCTGGGAGTACAGGTGCACAATTTGCTGAAAGCAGCTGCACAGATAGATAAGAGTGGAAAAGAAGGTGGTTAGCATGCTGGCCTTCATCAGTCAGCGTATTTAGTTTAGGAGCAGGGTCATTATGTTGTGGCGACCCACTTTCTAGCACACACGAACCGGCGCGCGCCGGCAGAGAGGCTGGCCCCACAAAGGGCGCCAGGCCATCTTCACCAGCAGGGGGAAAATCCCGTGCGTGGAAAGGGTCTGCGATTATGCATTCCCCACAGCAGTCCCGCCCAGGGAGGACGGGAACGGGAAGGCTTTAAAGCAGGCCACGAAGTTTGAATAAATCTCTTTTATTGCAACTCTAACTCACTGACTCCGTGTGGTTATTCTAGCGCTGTGTGCAGCACACCGCTACAATTGGTGACCCCGACGGCCCAAACGATATTTGGGCCAGAGATGACTGACGCCGCATCTGTTCATGCAGTTTCGTTACAACTTCCAAGCTTTTGGGCGCTGCGACCCCATCTGTGGTTTGAACAAGCAGAAGCACAATTCCACATTCAGCAGATAACCTCAGAGTCCACTCGTTACTACTACGTGCTGAGCTCCCTTGACCAGGAGACTGCTGCACAAGTTGAGGAGTTTATACAGTCGCCCCCGGAGGACAGCAAATACACAGCATTCAAAGCCCTGCTCATAAGGACTTTTGGACTCTCAGGGCGCGAACGAGCTGCCTGCTTGCTGCACCTGGATGGTTTGGGAGACAGGTCACCATCGGCATTAATGAACGAAATGCTGGCCCTGGCTGAAGGACACAAACCCTGCCTCATGCTTGAACAGGCGTTCCTAGAGCAACTGCCCGAGCACATATGCCTGCTGCCCTCCGACGCAGATTTCAGCGACCCCCAGGATTTGGCAGCCCGGCAGATGTGCTGTGGAAGGCCAAGAAGGAGAGAGGGGCATCCGTCGCACAGATCACCAAGCTGCGTGCCCAACGACAGACCAGACCAGGCCCGGCAGCAGAGTCCAACGAACAATGGTGCTTCTACCACCAGCGGTGGGGCACAGAGGCCCGCCACTGTAGACCACTCTGCAAATTCCTGGGAAACGCCATGACCCAGCCGCCGCCGATCACTACGGCAGCTGGCCATCAGGACAGCCTCCTGTATGTCTGGGACAAGTAGTCGGGACGCCGCTTTTTGGTCGATACCGGAGCGGAGATCAGCGTCTTACCTCCAATGAGTTATGATACCCGCAACAGAGAACCGGGACCCACCCTGAGGGCCGCTAATGGCAGCACAATACGAACCTACGGCACCCGCACGGTGCGGCTACAGTTCAGCTCCAGCCGGTTCACGTGGGACTTCACACTGGCCGCCGTGGCCCAACTATTCCTGGGGGCGGATTTTCTGCGAGCCCACAGCCTGCTGGTCGACCTGCAAGGGAAGCGATTAGTCCATGCCAAGACTTTTCAAACGTTCTCCCTGGGTGAAGCAAAGTTGCCAGCCCCACACCTGGACTCCATCACGCTGTCCGACAATGAATTCACCAGGGTCCTGGCGGATTTCCCATCAGTACTGACACCGCAGTTCACGGCAGCCATGCCCAGACACTGAGTACAGCACCACATCCCGACCCAGGGACCACCCCTCCACACCCGAACTCGAAGGCGCCCCCCCCCCCCGGGACAAACTCCGACTGGCGAAGGAGGAGTTCAAGAAGATGGAGGAATTGGGGATCATATGACGGTCCGACAGCCCATGGGCCTCCCCGCTGCACATGGTGCCCAAGGCAACAGGGGGCTGGAGACCATGCGGTGATTACCGCAGACTGAACGAGGCTACAACGCCAGACCACAACTCTGTGCCACACATTCAAGACTTCGCAGCAAACCTACACAGCGCAAGGATCTTTTCCAAGGTAGACCTCATCCGGGGATACCATCAAATCCTGGTACATCCGGACGACATCCCCAAAACAGCACTCATCACCCTGTTTGGACTTTTTGAATTCCTCTGAATGCCATTCGGTCTAAAGAATGCTGCACAGACGTTCCAGCGGCTAATGGACGCGGTGGGACGCGACCTGGACTTTGCATTCATCTATTTGGACGACATCCTCATAGCAAGCAGTAGTCGGCAGGAGCATCTGTCCCACCTCCGCCAGCTCTACTCCCGCCTGAGTGAATTCGGCCTTACAAACAACCCGGCCAAATGCCGGTTTGGACTCGACACCATAAACTTCCTGGGCCACAGGATTACTAAAGACGGGGCAACCCCTCTGCCCTCCAAGGTAGACGCGGTCCGCCACTTCCCCTGACCCAATACAATCAAAGGCCTGCAGGAATTCGTGGGTATGGTGAATTTCTACCACTGTTTCCTCCCCTCAGCAGCCCGAACCATGCGCCCCCTGTTCACTCTGATGTCAGGTAAGGGCAAGGACATTACCTGGGACGAAGAGGCCGCAGCTGCTTTCGTTAAAACCAAAGAAGCCTTGGCAAACACTGCGATGCTAGTGCACCCCAGAACGGGTGTTCCTACTGCCCTCACGGTGGACGCATCCAACACAGCTGTCGGTGGAGTGCTGGAACAACTCATGGAGGGTCGCTGGCAACCCCTGGCATTCTTCAGCAAACACCTACGACCACCTGAACTCAAATACAGTGCTTTCGACCGGGAGCTATTGGCACCATACCTGGCAATCCGGCATTTCAGATACTTCTTAGAAGGTAGGCCCTTCACCGCGTTCACAGACCACAAACCGCTTACCTTTGCGTTCACGAAGGTGTCCGACCCCTGGTCGTCCCGCCAGCAGCGACATCTGTCCTACATCTCCTAGTACACGACAGACATCTGGCATGTCTCTGGAAAGTACAACGTCGTGGTGGATGCACTTTCCAGACCGACCATACAGGCCCTGTCCAGCACTGGCGGAGGAACAGCGGGCAGACGATGAGATCCCTAGTTACAGGACTGCAGTCTCTGGTTTGCAGCTCCAAGACCTCCCCATAGGCCCAGGTGAGAGGACCCTATTGTGTGACGTAGCTACCGGCCAACCCCGCCCCGTCGTCCCAGCAGCCTGGCGGCGGCGAGTTTTCAAGCCCATTCACAACTTAGCACACCCCTCCATCAGGACAACCGTCCGGCTGGTCGCCAACAGGTTCGTGTGGCATGGACTTCGTAAGCAGGTCAGTGAATGGGCCAAAACGTGCATGCAGTGCCAAACGGCCAAGGTACAGCGGCATACCAAGGCTCCGCCGCAGCAGTTCAAACCCACCTGCCGGAGGTTCAACCACATTCATGTGGATATCATGGGGCCCCTGCCAGTGTCACGAGGAGCGCAGTGCCTCCTAACTATGATAGACTGGTTCACCAGATGGCCAGAGGCAGTCCCGCTCACCGAAACCACCTCCGAATCCTGCGCCCGAGCACTGATCGGAACCTGGGTAGCACGCTTCAGGGTACCAGCCCACATTACCTCCGACAGGGGCGCCCAGTTCACCTCCAGCATGTGGTCAGCTATGGCCAACCTTATAGGATCACAGCTACACCACACAATTGCCTACCACCCACAGTCGAACGGACTAGTGGAGCGTTTCCACTGTCACCTGAAGTCGGCTCTCATGGCCCGCCTGGAAGGGCCTAACTGGGTGGACGAACTTCCCTGGGTCCTGCTCGGAATCTGCACGGCGCCCAAAGAGGATGTGCACACCTCGTCAGCCGAATTGGTGTACGGAGAAGTGTGAGGTGGTACACTTTGGAAGGACAAACTCCAAGGCAGAGTACAAAGTAAATGGTAGGATACTTGGTAGTGTGGAGGAGCAGAGGGATCTAGGGGTACATGTCCACAGATCCCTGAAAGTTGCCTCACAGGTAGATAGGGTAGTTAAGAAAGCTTATGGGGTGTTAGCCTTCATAATAGGGATAGAGTTTAAGAGTCGCGATGTAATGATGCAGCTCTATAAAACTCTGGTTAGGCCACACTTGGAGTACTGTGTCCAGTTCTGGTCGCCTCACTATAGAAAGGCTGTGGAAGCATTGGAAAGGGTACAGAGGAGATTTACCAGGATGCTGCCTGGTTTAGAGAGTATGCATTATGATCAGAGATTAAGAGAGCAAGGGCTTTACTCTTTGGAGAGAAGGAGGATGAGAGGAGACATCATAGAGGTATACAAGATACTAAGAGGAATAGATAGAGTGGATAGCCAGCGCTTCTTCCCCAGGGCACCACTGCTCAATACAAGAGGACATGGCTTTAAGGTAAGGGGTGGGAAGTTCAAGGGGGATATTAGAGGAAGGTTTTTTAGTCAGAGAGTGGTTGGTGCGTGGAATGCACTGCCTGAGTAAGTGGTGGAGGCAGATACACTAGTGAAATCTTCTTTTTCAATCTTTTTATTAATTTCAAAATACAGAAACAAAACATAGCAATAATACAAATAGTAGGAGATATATTGTACACTTAAAAAAAGTAATTGCAAAACCAAGTAGTGTAAATTAACAATGCTCCCAAACATGTAGAACTAACCACGGATAATACAAAGCAAAAAAAAAACTGGAAAAAAAACATGAAAAAGAAAAAAAAACAAAACAAAAAAAAAGCAAACCCCATCCCCAAAGAAAAACAAAATTAATCAACTAAACTAAAAGACTTGGGCAAAACTAGCAACTTAAAAATGGAAAAGAAGAAAACCTTAGCGTCGACAACTCCATTCCCTACTGGCCATCAGTAAGACGTAAGAGCTGATTGTGGACTTCAGGAGGTGAAATTTAAGAGACTGCTAGACAGGTATATGGAGGAATTTAAGGTGTGGGGTTATATGGGAGGCAGGGTTTAAGGGTTGGCACAACATTGTGAGCCGAAGGGCCTGTACTGTGCTGTACTGCTTTATGTTCTATGAAATGCTTTGAGAGGTTGGTCATGACTGGACTGAACTCCTGCCTTAGCAAGGACCTGGACCCATTGCAATTTGCCTATCACCACAATAGATCAACGGCAGATGCAATCTCAATGGCTCTCCTCACGGCTTTAGACCACCCGGACAACACAAAAATCTTCGTCAGGATGCTGTACATCAACTACAGCTCAGCATTTAATACCATCATTCCCACAATCCTGATTAAGAAGTTGCAGAACCTGGGCTTCTGTACCTCCCTCTGCAACTGGATCCTCGACTTCCTAACCAGAAGACCACAATCTGTGCGGATTGGTGATAACACATCTTCCTCGCTGACAATCAACACTGGTGCACCTCAGGGGTTTGTGCTTAGTCCACTGCTCTACTCTCTATATAAACATGACTATGTGGCCAGGCATAGCTGAAATACCATCTATAAATTTGCTGTCAATACAACTATTGTTGGTAGAATCTCAGGTGGTGATGAGAGGGTGTACAGGAGTGAGATATGCCAACCAGTGGATTGGTGCCGCAGCAACAACCTGGCTCTCAACATCAGTAAGACGTAAGAGCTGATTGTGGACTTCAGGAAGGGTAAGACGAAGGAACACATACCAATTCTCATAGAGGGATCAGAAGTGGAGAGAGTGAGCGGTTTCACATTCCTGGGTGTCGAGATCTCTGAAGATCTAACCTGATCCCAACATATTGATGTAGGTATAAAGAAGCCAAGACAGCAGCTCTACTTTATTATGGGTTTGAAGAGATTTGGCATGTCAACAAATACTCTCAAAAACTTCTATAGTTGTACTGTGGAGAGCATTCTGACAGGCTGCATCACTGTCTGGTATGGAGGGGCTACTGCACAGGGCCGAAAGAAGCTGCAGAAGGTTGTAAATGCAGTCAGCTCCATCTTGGGTACCAGCCTTTCGGAGTCTCAGAAAGGCAGCGTCCATTATTAAGGACCTCCAGCACCCCAGGGCAAGCCCTTTTCTCACTGTTACCATCAGGTAGGAGATACAGAAGCCTGAAGGCACACACTCAGCGATTCAGCAAAAGCTTCTTCCTCTCTGCCATCCAATTCCTAAATGGACATTGAATCTTTGGATACTTCCTCATTTCTTTTAATATACAGTATTTCTGTTTTTGCACATTTAAAAAAAAATCTATTTAATATACATGATTGATTACTTATTTATTATTATTATTATTTTTATTTTTTCTCTCTCTGCTAGATTATGAATTGCATTGAACTGCTGCTGCTAAGTTAACAAATTTCACATCACATGCCGGTGATAATAAACTTGATTCTGATTCTGATTCTGAAGTGACTTATGAGATGCTGCCTGGACTAGAGGGTCTAAATTATAGAGAGGTTGGCCACTTTGCATCTTTATTCCTTGGAGCACAGGAGAATGATGAGTGACCCCATAAAAGTTTATAAAATCATGAGGGGTGTGGATATGGTGGGTGTTCATAGTCTTTCCCCAGGGCTTAGGTAGTCTAAAGGGCACAGATACAAAAGACGAGGGGAGAAATTTAAAAGAAACCTGATAGATAACTTCTTTACTCAGAGAGTAGTGAGTACCTGGAATGAGCTGCCAAAGGAAGTTGTTGAGGCAGATACAGTTGCAATATTTAAAAGGTATTTGGATAGGTACATGGAACGGTGAGGCTTGGAGGGTTATGGGTCAACCATGGGCAATTGGGACTGGCAAGGATAATGTTTTGATCGGCATAGAGTAGATGGGCTGAAGAGTTTGGTTCCTTGCTGAATTACTCTGACTCTAAGACCTTGAAATTGTGAAATTCATCATGTAAATATTACCATACACAGAGTTCAAATGAAATTACTTCTGTACTTCTCTGTCATCAGTTCACCTCAAATAAGTAAAAACTGTAGTATAGGTGAATTCAAGTTGAAGTTCATTGTAATAGGCATACACACAAGATATGAATGCCATGAAAATTTGTCTTGCAGCAGCTGCATGATACTATGAGGATAAAAATAAATTTAAAATATAAACTTAATAAGCATAAATTATACTTACACGTGAAAAATAAACAATGACACTATTTCAGGATAGAGAGAAAAAGAACACAGTCCAAAGTACTGTTAAGGGTTTTCAGGTTGTTTGAAATACCTGAGGTAAGGATTAGAACTGAAGATGCTCTTCCTGGCCAGAGCTGATACTCTTCCTGTTTTTATCAAAGCGCTTTGAAAAAGAGTTTGGCTTAGGGAATAGAAATCCTATAAGACTTCAAAGGTTTGGAGTTTTTGTAAATCTACTCCACCTCTTGATTATGAGCCAACCACCGGTATATCAAAGGCTGAGGAATTGTGTTTGGGCACTAGGGAGTAGCAGTATGGAGCTGACACCTACAGGAGCAGATGTTGGATGGCAGTGTGTCCCTGAATAAACCACTGTGCACACACAATGGCATCTCAAAGTTCAACAGGTGTATGTTTAAGTGTCAGATGATCTTGGCAATCATCATTGGAATATCAAGTATTAACATTTGACTGTGACCCAGATATACTGTATCTGGAACTAGCTGAACAAGGTTGATCAGTGTGGAGAAAGTATAACATTAGCATAGAGTAGCTCTACTACCCCGACACAACAAAAGAAAACCAAGTCCAGACTGTTCTGCTGTTCAATCTTTGTGGTAATATGACTTGCAAAAGAGGTGCCTGAATAGTATGTAAGAGTAAAATAGGATCTGGGTCAGCACATTTGCCTAAACCCCTTGGATATCCTCGAACTCCTTGTTGCTGAGTCAGAAGGCTGCCTAGTCATGTTCACTACTGTACAGTGCAATCCTCATAGGTCATGGAACAGTATGGCACAGAATCATGCCCTTCGGCCCATCAAGCCTGTGCCAAACATGATGCCCAAAAAAGCCTAATATCTTTTGCCTACTATTGATCCCTATCCCTAGGTGTATTGTTGATGCAGTGCTGGAATGATATCAGTCAGATGTTAAAGTGAGGCCCTACCTGGCTTCTTTAACCCGTGAGTGGGTGGAAGTCAACTCTCAATGGCATTTGAGGAATTGGAGAGTGCTCCCTATTTTCCAGAGCGGCAAGTAAAGGAGGTGGAGAGTAAGATTCTAGAAATTAGAAAGTGCTAGAAATATTGAACAGGTCAGGCAGAGAGAAGCAGTAATGTCTAAGGGCAATGGTGTTTCATCAGAACTAGGAAAAGTTAAAAAATGAAGGTGTTTGAAGTTGCAGAGATGGGATGGGGTGTGGAGTTCAATGTTTAAGAAGGAGACCATGAAATGGAATGATACAAGAACTGCTGGTGTCAGGAAGCTCAGCTGCCAAAGGGTTTCAGTATCTGTTTTATCCAGCTGGTGAAAGTACCCAGAGCAACCAGGGTTAACGTCTTATACAATGGATGGTGTTTATATTAATGAGATCTTCTTTGGCACTTTGTTAAAGGGTTGGCTCAGATTTGTTTTATATATTAAATGAAACTGAAGCCTGAAGGGTACTAAGCCTTATTGTTTATGTGCAGGACAATGGCAACTCATTGCAAACTACTCTTTGCAGACCTATAGACCCATTAATTACTTTGTTACAATAATTTGTTGACCTTCCGCTTTTCCCAAGGTCCTCCTGTTGCTGCTGCAGTCCGATCACATTTTGATGATTGTCCAGACACACATCGACAGTTCTGCTTTCATGGGACCTGCCGCTTCTTGGTCCAAGAGTCTGCTCCAGCATGTGTGTAAGTTCCTTTGGTCAGGTAACTCCTGAGATAATTCTACCAACCCTATTTTCAATGTCAAACTGTAGACCCCTGAAATCTGTATGGCAGTGCAATGTGTGATCTAGCAGTGACCTTTCCTAATGACAGTGGAAGGAATTGTTCCATTGTTCAAGGACGATTCTGAGAAAAACCTGGGAAATGACAGGCCAGTGAGCCTGACATCAGCAGTGGGTAAATTATTGGAAGGCATACTATGGGACATACATATAAGTATTCGGACAGACAGAGACTGATTAGGTATAGTTAACGTGTCTTTGTGTGTGGTAGGTCATGTCTAACCAATCTTACTGAGTTTTTCAAGGAAGTTACCAGGAAAGCTGATGAAGGCAAGGCAATGGATATTGTCTACCATGGATTTTAGCAAGACCTTTGACGGGGTGCTGTGGTGTGCTACAGGGATCTGTGCTGGATCTGTTGTAGCTTATCATCGACATAATGATCTGGATGATAATATGGTTAACTGGATCAACAAATTTGCACATAACACCAATATTGGAGGTGTAGTGGACAGTGAGGAAGGCTATCAAAGCTTGCATTAGGGTCTGAACAAGCTGAAAAAAATTAGCTGAAAAATAGCAGATGGAATTTACAGCAGACAAGTGTGAGGTGTTGCACTTTGGGATGACCAACCAGTGTAGGTCTTACACAGTGAGCAGTGCAGTGGATCAGAGGTATCTGGGAATATAGATCCATAATTCTGTGAAAGTGGCATCACAGGTAGATAGGGTTTAAAAGAAAGCTTTAGGCACATTGTCCTTCATAGATCAAATTATTGAGATCAGAAGTTGGGATGCTATGTTGAAGTTGTATAAGATGCTGGTGAGGCCTAATTTGGAGTATTGTTTTGGTCACCTACCTACAGAAAAGATGACAATATGATTGAGAGTGCGGAGAACATTTACAAGGATGTTGCCAGAACTTGAGGACATGAATTATAGGGAAAGATTGAATAGGTTGAATATACCCCAGACCATAGAAGAATGGGGGAGATTTGATAGAACTATGCAAAATTATGAGGGGTATAGATAGGGTAAATGCAATCAGGCTTTTTTCCTCTGAGGTTGGGTGAGACTAGAACTAGAGGTTAAGGATGAAGGGAGAAATGTTTAAGGAAGACATCTTCACTCAGAGGGTGGTGAGAATGTGGAGTGCAGAGCAAGCGGCCAGCAGAAATGGTAGATGTGGGTTTGATTTCAGTACTTAAGAGAAATTTGGATACATACCTGGATAGGATGGCTATGGAGGCTGTGGTCCGGGTGCAGGTTGATGAAACTGGGCAAATTAATGGTTCAGCATGGACTGGGTGGGCTGAAAGAAGCCCTGTTTCTGTGCTGTAGTGTAAAATGACTGCATGAACCAAAGCAGGAAATAGTCCTCAGAAATTCTTTACCATTCAGTACAATGATGGGTTATCCCCTAGCTCACCCACTTTGCCTGCTTATCCCCTTATTCCTAATTCCTTTAGTGTCCGTAAGTCAGTTGATCTTAATTTTGAATTGTCACGGACCCCGTGTCGGGGATAAAGAACCAGCAGAGATGGAAAACACTTTGGAGTCTCATATTGCTATAAACTAATAATATTTATTAGTAACTATGCAATACAGTAATATAAATGTAAATAAATCAAACAGGTGAGCAATGATTATATATAAAAGTAAGTGTGGAATATATATGTATGAAAAAACCAAGCTTCTTTAAGTCTAGGGGTAAAAAGATACAGTCTTACGATGTTGAGTAAAGTTCAGTTCAGTTCAGTTCGTGGTATTTAGTTGAGTAGTGATGGAGAGAGAGACAGAGAGTGAGTTGAGTCTTCAGGTGAGCTGATGCCGTCGATCTTCTCGTCGTCCTCCGAAATCCTTTACAAGTCACCGACTGTGACTTTAACCAGGGGGACCGGTCTTCTGTGGTGCAGCTATCACCCAGGCGAGGGTGGACACATAGACAACTCCCCACCAGTCAACCCCTTCTTCACCGATGGAATAGCAATTTGGATTGATCCGCCTGATCGATCCTCCAAAACCCACTTTCTCTGCGGGCACAACAGTGTCCAGATCATGTGTCCTGAGGTCTGTTGAAATTGCGGGGGCCCTAGCAGAAATATTTAAAATGTCGCTGTCTACGGGTGAAGTGCCGGAGGATTGGAGAGTGGCTCATGTTGTTCCGTTGTTTAAAAAAGGATCGAAAAGTAAACCGGGAAATTATAGGCCGGTGAGTTTAACGTCAGTAGTAGGTAAGTTATTGGAGGGAGTACTAAGAGTCAGAATCTACAAGCATTTAGATAGACAGGGGCTTATTAGGGAGAGTCAACATGGCTTTGTGCGTGGTGGGTCATGTTTGACCAATCTGTTGGAGTTTTTCGAGGAGGTTACCAGGAAAGTGGATGAAGGGAAGGCAGTGGATATTGTCTACATGGACTTCAGTAAGGCCTTTGACAAGGTCCCGCATGGGAGGTTAGTTAGGAAAATTCAGTCGCTAGGTATACATGGAGAGGTGGTAAATTGGATTAGACATTGGCTCGATGGAAGAAGCCAGAGAGTGGTGGTAGAGAATTGCTTCTCTGAGTGGAGGCCTGTGACTAGTGGTGTGCCACAGGGATCAGTGCTGGGTCCATTGTTATTTGTCATCTATATCAAAAATCTGGATGATAATGTGGTAAATTGGATCAGCAAGTTTGCTGATGATACAAAGATTGGAGGTGTAGTAGACAGTGAGGAAGGTTTTCAGAGCCTGCAGAGGGACTTGGACCATCTGGAAAAATGGGCTGAAAAATGGCAGATGGAGTTTAATACTGACAAGTGTGAGGTATTGCACGTTGGAAGGACAAACCAACGTAGAACATACAGGGTTAATGGTAAGGCACTGAGGAGTGCAGTGGAACAGAGGGATCTGGGAATACAGATACAAAATTCCCTAAAAGTGTCGTCACAGGTAGATAGGGTCATAAAGAGAGCTTTTGGTACATTGGCCTTTATTAATCGAAGTATTGAGTATAAGAGCTGGAATGTTATGATGAGGTTGTATAAGGCATCGGTGAGGCTGAATCTGGAGTATTGTGTTCAGTTTTGGTCACCAAATTACAGGAAGGATATAAATAAGGTTGAAAGAGTGCAGAGAAGGTTTACAAGGATGTTGCCGGGACTTGAGAAACTCAGTTACAGAGAAAGGTTGAATAGGTTAGGACTTTATTCCCTGGAGTGTAGAAGAATGAGGGGAGATTTGATAGAGGTATATAAAATTATGATGGGTATAGATAGAGTGAATGCAAGCAGGCTTTTTCCACTGAGGCAAGGGGAGAAAAAAACCAGAGGACATGGGTTAAGGGTGAGGGGGGAAAAGTTTAAAGGGAACATTAGGGGGGGCTTCTTCACACAGAGAGTGGTGGGAGTATGGAATGAGCTGCCAGACGAGGTGGTAAATGCGGGTTCTTTTTTAACATTTAAGAATAAATTGGACAGATACATGGATGGGAGGTGTAAGGAGGGATATGGTCCGTGTGCAGGTCAGTGGGACTAGGCAGAAAATGGTTCGGCACAGCCAAGAAGGGCCAAAGGGCCTGTTTCTGTGCTGTAGTTTCTATGGTTCTATGGTATCATCTGACCTCCCATTTATTTCACCAGGTTGAGCATCACCTGTCACTCAAGGAGTCCCTCCCTCCTTTGTCTGTAAAGGAGTGCACAAGCAGGCAACAAGTCCTTGGAAGTAACATCAACAACCAGCTGAAAATCATAACATCGAGTGTCTACCGCCTTCGGTCACCATAGCAACCTTTGAGCTGCTCGGTGCTGTCTCTAACTCCAAACTCAGTAAAAATCCAAAGTTACTTCCAATGCCTTAGAGTGACAGTCGAACCGTTAATCTTTGTCTCTCTCTCTCTCTCTTTTCAAAAGCAACATATCAGTGGTAAATAACTGTCTCTCTCTCCTTTCCAAACAAACCATCAATGATAAATGTCTCCCTCCAAAGAGTTAATAGGGGCACTCCTGGATCCCCTCACAGAATGTACTTGACAAATGTGCTTTATAGCTCTGTGGGAGAAAATCCCCTAAGATTTAAAAACCTATGATTTAAGAAAATTTCTCCTCATCTCCATTCTTAACAGTCTGACCCTTATCCTTAGACTCTGCCACATTGTTCTAGACTTTCCTACTCCTGTCAGTTCCCCTGACAGTTACTCTATCAATCCATCTCAAAATCTTATACATCTGAACAGCTCCACCTATTATTCTTGCAAATGGTGCAAAAAGCAAACTGCTGGAACCAGTGGGTCAAATAGCAACTCTGAGAGCAAAAGGATAATTGACATTTTGGGTGAAAACTCTGCATAGGCATTAAAATGCCCTAGGCAAGTAGGATTAAGAAGAATCCCAAGGCATTTTATGCATACATTAAAAACAAGAGGGCTGTTTTTTTTAAAACAACATCCATCCTGGAGAGAGTAGGATCCCTCAAAATATTCAGGATATGGACCAGTTGGAAATGTGGATGTAGAAATAGCAGATAGAGTTTAATCCAGACAAGTGTAAGGTGTTGTACTTTGGGAGGTCAAACTATACAATATTGTCAGGGCTTTGAGGGACTGCAATGTACAAACAGATCTTGGGGTGAAAGTCCATAGCTCCCTGAAAGCGGCGACACAAGTACATCAGCTGGTAAAGAAAATATACGGCATACTTGCCTACAGTGTCGGGCTGTAGTATAAAACTTTGGTTAGGCCACATTTGGAGTAATGTATGGCGTTTCAGATCACCGCATTACAGGAAGGATTAGATTATGAGGACACACAGTCCTCTTTTATTGTCACTTACTAATGCATGCATTAAGAAATGATACAATATCCCTCCGGTGTGATATCACAGAAACACAGGACAGACCAAGACTGAAAAACTGACAAAAACCACATCATTATAACATATAGTTACAACAGTGCAAACAATACCATAACTTGAAGAACAGGCCATGGGCACAGTAAAAAAAAGTTCAAAGTCTCTCGAAAGTCCCACATCTCACGCAGACGGGAGAAGGAAGAAAACTCTCCCTGCCATGCCTGACCACAGTCTGACTCTGAGTCGTCCGAAAGCTTCAAGCCTCCGACCAGCCCCCCGACACCGAGTACCGAGCACCATCTTTGCCGAACGCTTTGACCCCAGCCCCGGTCGCCAGCAGCAGGCAAAGCCGGGGATTTTGGGGCCTTCCCTCCAGAGATTCTCGATCACACAGTACAGGTTTCCCTCGCCATGCAAAGGTAGAGCGTTCCTATGAAACGGTTCGTAAGCCGGAATGTCGTAAAGTGAAGAAGCAATTACCATTTATTTATATGGGAAAAATTTGTGAGCGTTCGCAGACCCAAAAATAACCTACCAAATCATGCCAAATAACAAATAAAACTTAAAATAACAGTAACATATAGTAAAAGCAGGAATGATATGATAAATACACAGCCTATATAAAGTAGAAATACTTTTCCACAATCATTGCTGCACTGTCCACCATAGCGAAAATCTGACGCAAGCGCTCTCGGCAGAAACACAGCGCAAACGCTCTCCAGTAACCTTTAAGCTATGAAGCTGCCAAACCATACCAAATAACACATAAAAATACACAGCCGATATATAGTAGAAATAATGTATGTACAGCATAGTATCACTCACTGGAATCGGGAAGACAGCTTGTCGAGCACACTGATGATGGTGTGTTAGGCTGAGTAGTCGGAGTTTGGGTGGTGCAGTGGCCCCCACCCTCCAGGCCGCCAACCGATACCAATTCGCAAAGCAGGCAGGGGTGCAGCGGTAGCCGGGAAGCATCCAGCACATCATTAAGAAAAAAGCCAAAGTAAACATGCTAATTAATTAGGTGCTGCCCGGCACGTAAATGTCGGCCCAGATCAGAGGCGATTGCCAATTGCGTCGCCTCTGATCTGGGCCAACAATTACGTGCTGGGCAGCACCTAATTAATTAGCATGTTTATTTCGGCTTTTTCTTAAAAATGTGCTGAGTGCGTTCCAACTACCGCTGCATTCTCTGCGAATCGGTATCTGTCCGCAGCCTGTTCGCTACTGCATTCAGTTTCGATTGTTATCCTTTCCTCTTCCAATTGCATCAGCTCTTCATCTATCAGTTCTTGGTCATGGGATGTCAAAACCTCTTCAACATCATCTTCGTCAACTTCCACAAGCCAAACTCACTTTGTCCTTACTTTGTTCACCACGATCGAAACGCTTAATTATGTCTAATTTTATGCTAAGTGTAACACCCTTACGAGCTCTTTTAGGCTTTTCCGATACCTTAGAACTCATCTTTCTAACGGCTACTCACAGGCACGTGTTTAAGCAATGCCAGCTAGAATGCCATTTCGAATCCGGGGGAGAGCGGCTGCTCGGGGCGCGCGCTGATTTTTTTCACGTGCTGCTTTTCTGTAACAGTGAAAACACCTTCTGTTAGTGAAAACAGGGAACTAATGTAGGTCTTTCGTAGCAGTGAGGTTTTGTAAAGCGAGCGTTCAAAAAGCGGGGGACACCTGTAGCAGCAGCAACAAACCGGGCATTTCAGAAGTTTTCTCCAGATGTTCCTCTGTGCTTCTCACGTCTGTCTCCATCAAATCAGAATTGTGCATGGCATCCTACTTACAAATACAATACCATTTCACCAGAGAGCTGCGTGTGCTGCGTCACACCGCCACCTTCTCCTCCCGCCATGTGTTGAAGAGATTAACCAAGGTGTTTCCTGGATTAGAGGATATGTGCTATTAGAAGAGGAGGGTAAACTTGGATTTGTTTTTCTTTGCAGCATTGGAGACTGAAGAGAGACCTAATAACAGTATAAAAAATTATGAAACGTGTAGACAGGGTAGGTAGTCGGAGTCTTTACCCCAGAGTGGAAATGTCAGATACTAGAGGCAATAACTTTACAGTGAGAGGAGGAAAGCTTAAAAGAGATTTCTGAGGTTGGTTTTTATGCAGGTAGGGGATGCCATCACAAGTTGTCAGAGGAAGGCAAAGAAACAGGACCTCTGGCCCAATTGGTCCATGAGCTACACAGTGTAAAAATAGGACCTTTGGCTGAACTGGTCCATGAGGTATACAGTGTGAAAATAGGACCTCTGGCCCAAATGGTCCATGAGTTATACAGTGTGAAAATAGGACCTCAGGCCCAACTGGTCCATGAGATATACAATGTGAAAATAGGACCTCTGGCCCAAATGGTCCATGAGTTATACAGTGTGAAAATAGGACCTCAGGCCCAACTGGTCCATGAGATATACAGTGTGAAAATAGGACCTCTGGTCCAAATGGTCCATGAGATATACAGTGTGAAAATAGGACCTCTGGTCCAAATGGTCCATGAGATATACAGTGTGAAAATAGGACCTCTGGCCCAAATGGTCCATGCCAACTAATTTGCCTAGCTGAGTTAATACTACTTGCCTGCAGTTATGTTAGGAATGTTTAGGAGAAATTTAGACAGGGACACGAGGAGGTCAAGAATGGAGGAATATAGCCTATGTGCAGGCAGATGGGGTAGTTTAAATTGGCATCACAGTCAACACAAACATGAACTGAAGTAGCTGTTCCTATGTTGTACATATATTCTCTGCCTAGTGCTCTAGATTTGTTGGAAATAGGCCAAATTGTCTCCTTTTGAACTGTCTGATATCAGGTATGTTTTGCAGGTGTCACCCTGGCTTCATTGGGACACGGTGTGAACATGCTGACATTCTTGCTGTGGTGGCTGTCAGACAAAAGCAACAAGCAATCACTACATTAGTTGTAGTGTCGGTCGTTGTCTCCGTCCTCCTGGTTGCAGCCTGTGTCTTACTACAGTAAGTTGTATATTTTGTCTGTCCCTGAGGGAGTAGGTGGTTTGGGAATGGAGTTCACCGCCTGACGCCAAACACAAGATAGTTAGCAAGTTGTTTCATGAGTGGATGAACTTGCAATTCTCTCAGATATCTTGTAGTATTTTACATTTGAAAAGAATCCATGCAATGCTGTGAAATATGAAATCCATGTCAGCTGTGAAACTGAGACTATGAAAGATGTGTGAAGGGGAAGTTCTTTTTCTTATTTCTTTAGTGATATTTTCCTCCCTGGTCTCTACAACATTTTCCTCTCTTTTTTTCTGTCCTTTCCCCCTCTCTGCTTGCCCAACAACAGCCTGCAATCATTTAATGACCTTAACACAGTAGGAAGCTACCAGGGGGCTTTGGGGAAATGCTACAAGAAGAAAATGGACACCAGTTTATTTTGAGATATTGAAGGTGCAGGTTGTAGATTTTGAGAAGCACCATGAAGGGAAAGGAGGGGATGTTAAAAAAAAGGAGTACAGGATCCTTACAGAATATTAAAGGTTCCATTGAATCTCCTTCCAATGATGCCTTGTACCTCTGGCTGGTAAAAATCAATTTTTAGAGTAAGTGAAATTTAGAGTAATTGAGTATTTGTGATTTTTGTGGAAGAGAGTTTAAGACTTAAATTCCACTTAAAAATAATTTACTTTTCCCTCATTTTTTGATTCTATTTTATATCATGCCCCTCAAATCTTCAGTTCCACCACTTGCAGCAATGTTGTTCATCATCTGAAGACACAAGAAACGTTGCTGTTTGTGGGAGCCTTCATTAATTGGCAACCAGTTTTTTAAGTTACCGCAGTGCTGATTCCTCAAAATGATTTCACTGGCAGTAAAACACTTTGAGTGGTTCTGGAAAGGCTGATCTTTTTGAGCTAATGTCCGCTTTGCTCTGACAGACCTCTCTGTTCACTTTCTGCCAGTTGCTGTGGGAAGCGGAAGAAGTGTGAGTTCTGCCGAAGAATGCTCGCTGGGCCTGAAGCCAGCCTGTTGAAGAGTGGGTCACCAAGCATCCATGGAGACACAGGCAAAGACTTTGATCATGTTATTGGTGGTTAGTAAACTTGCTAGCAGCAGAGCTTAGTCAGTAGCACCCTCTTCTCAAGCCAGAATCATGCAAATTCAAATCTATTTCTGCAGACAAGAACAGAATATTTATTCTGACAATTCCTAGCTCTATTGCCTTTCAACAGTACAAGTGACATTAAACCATTTGTCCTCTCATGGGTATAAAATATCTCACCATCCTAGCTAATATTTTTCCTCGGGCATAACTTCTAAAGCAAAATATTTGCAGGATCAGACTGTTAATTGTTAGACCTTGCTGTGATCTGAATAGCTGCCATGATCCTCGCATTAATGACTGCACTTCTAAGCAGACATCTTACACTGACAAGTTCTTTGAGATGTACTAATAAAGAGGTGAAAGACAGACAAAGTGTAACTATTTTATGTCGATTAGGACTGTGGTCCCAATCCATGTTCCAATGATTTACTTGTGTTTCGGTTTTGTCTAGGGGTGTAAGAATTGATGGTATTTCGATGGCCTCTTCTGATCTCTGCATCTCTTCACTGCCATAGACAATAATGGGCTCCCAGCCTTCATGTTCCTGCCAGATCCAGGATCATCTCACCTTAGACTTAGGGACCACATCTGTTGAGCACAGAAGAAAATATTTTGTATTATATTGAAGTTCCATTATTTTTTTGTTTGTTCTATCACTTAATTTATAGAAACACTAGAGCTAAAACAAGAATATCTTCTCTTCAAATTTTACAGATTTTAAGCAGAACCCATTGATAAATAGCTGTGAGATTGTATGATTATTTAAGAACCAGAAAGAGTTCAAATTATATGTAAAACTATTTAAACACCTTACGCGTGAAAATAAACTTTTTTTTTACTATGTGTGTCTACTGTATGATGTCACTTAGTTAATCACAGAAGGAGGCCATGACCCAGCCCTGGGTCTTTGACCTTGTATTATTGAGAGTTACCATGAAATGAGCTCACACTCCTCTTCCAGATCAAAACTTCTCCTCACCCCTTCTAATTATTTTAAAATTATTACCAATTTATTTTGAAACTATTTTTCTGATTACTGGCCTTGCTCTCGGTACAAACAGTTTTACAAAAGGTCAGCCCTGGATTCTCCTTCAGTCATCCAAGGATGGTCGGATGCCACCAGAATGTAATCTGACTGAGGTTTATATAATATTTCTGCATTCCGTTGTTTTAGACAGGACAGAGTAGAAGAGATTAAAAGAGGAGAGGTGGCATGACTAGTCAGAGAAAACGTCACAGCAGTGCTCAGTTAGGACAGACTGAAGAACTTGCTTAGTGAGGTGTTATGGGTGGAACTGAGGAAAAAGGAAGTTATGACCATGTTAGTAGAGCCATATTACAGGCCACCCAACAGTTCGCAGGACTTAGAGGAAAAAAAATTGCAGAGAAACTGCAGACTGCTGCAAGAAATATAAAGTTGTTATACTAGATTTTAACTTTCCACATATTGACTGGGATTCTCATATTGTAAAAAGACTAGATGGGATAGAGTTTGTAAAATGTGGTCAGGAAAGTTTCCTTAATCAGTACATAGAAGTCCAACAAGAGAATGTGTGATACTTGATCTGCTATTAGGGGATGAGGTGGAGCAAGTGACAGAAGTTTGTGTAGGGGAACACTTTTGCATAATGCCATTAGTTTCAAAGTAAATATGGAAAAAGATAGGTCTGGTCCACCGGTTGAGATCCTAAATTGGAGAAAGGCTAATTTTGATGGTTGAAAAAGGATCTGGCAAATATAGATTGCAACAGGCTGTTTTCTGTAAAGGCGTACTTGGTAAGTTGAAGAGCTTCAAAAGTAAAATTTTGAGAGTACAAAGTGTGTACATGCCTGTCAGAATAAAAGGTAAAGATAACAGGTTTAGGGATCCTTGGTTTTCAAGAGACATTGAGGCAAAAAGGAGGTGCATAGCAGGTATAGGTAGGTAGGAACATATGAAGTACTCATGGAGTATCAGAAATGCAAGAGAACACTTAGGAACGAATTCAGGGTAGCTAAAAGAAGGCATGACGTTGCGCGAGCAGACAAGGTGAAGGAGGGTCCAAAGGAATTCTACAGATATGTTAAGAATAATAGGATTGTAAGGAACAAAGTTGGTCCTCTGGAAGATCAGAAAAGTAATTGATGTGTGGAGCTGAAGAAGAAGGGGGAGATCTTAAATGGATTTTTTGCAAGTGTATTTACTCAGGAAATGGACACATAGTTGATAGAAGTGAAGCAAAGCAGCATCAACTCCATGAGCCCTATAAAGATTACAGAGGAGGAGGTGTTTCCTGTCTTCAGGCAAATTATGGCAGATAAATCCCGAGGGCCTATGAAAGACGTGCAGAAATTGCAGGGGCCCGAGCAGAAATATTTAAATCATCCTTTGCAACAGGTGAGATACTGGAGGACTGGAGAATAGCTAATGATGTTCTGCTGTTTAAGAAAGGCTTTAAAAATAAAGCAGGAAATTATAGGCTGCTGAGCCTGACATCAGTAGTGGGAGACTTATTAGAAGGTATTCTAAGGGACTGAATATATGAGTATTTGAATAGACATAGACTGATTTGAAATAGTCAGCATGGCTTCATATGTGATAGGTCATGCCTAACCAATTATATAGAGTTTTTCGAGGAACTTACCAGGAAGGTTAATGAAGTTAAGGCAGTGAATGTTGTCTACATGGGGTTTAGCAATGCATTTGACAAGGTCCCACATGGGATGTTGGTCAAGAAGGGGCATTCGTTTGGCATTCAGGGCGAGGTAGTAAATTGGATTAGACATTGACTTTGTGTGAGAAGCCAGAGAGTGTTAGTAGAGGGTTGCCTGTTTGACTGGAGGCCTGTAACTAATGAAGTACCGCAAGGGTTGGTGCTGGGTCGATCATTGATTGTCATCTATATCAATGATCTAGATCAGTGGCCCCCAACCTCCGGGCCGTGGACCCATACTGGACTGCGAAGCATGCAGGGGTGCAGTGGTAGCAGGGACACACCCAGCACATCTTTAAGAAAAAAGCTGAAATAAACAAGTTAATTACTTAGGTGCCGCCTGGCACATAAATGTCAGCCCAGATCAGAGGTGATTGCCGATTTCACTTGCTCTATGCAATCTGCAATCGCCTCTGATCTGGGCTGTCATTTACTTGCCAGGCAGCACCTAAGTAATTAACTTGTTTATTTTGGCTTTTTTCTTAGAGATGTGCTAGGTGCATCCCAGCTACCGCTGTACCGCTGCATTCTTTGCGGCCCGGTATCGGTTCGCGACCCGGAGGTTGGGGGCCACTGATCTAGATGATAATCTGGTGAACTGGATCAGCAGATCTGCATATGATACCAAGATTGGGGGTGTAGTGGACAGTATGGAAGACTACCAGAGCTTGCTGCGGGATCTGGACCAGATGGAAAAATGAATGGCAGATTGAATTTAATGCACACAAGTGCAAGGTATTGCACTTCAGTAGGGCCAGTCAGGGTAGGTCTTACAGGGTGAAGAGTAGAACATAGGAATCTGGGAACACGGGTCTACAATTAACTGAAAGTGGCATCACAGATAGGTAGGATCACATTGGCTTCATAAATCAAAGTACTGAGTACAGGAGATGGGCCGTTATGCTGAAGTTGTATAAGATATTGGTGAGCCCTAATTTGGAATATCATGTGCAGTCTTGGTCACCTGCCTCCCAGAAAGATGTAAGCAAGGTTGAAAGATTACAGAGAAAATTTACAAGGATGTTGCCATGACTGGAAGACATGAGTTATAAGGAAAGATTGAGTAAGTTAGGACTTTTTTCATATGAATGTAGAAGATAGAGAGGAAAATTATGAAGGTTGTTTCTTTGCTGTACTCTGACTGATCTATCCCACTCCATGAATCATTTTAGCTTCTGAATCAGGTTCTGAATTCATCTTTCACTCCAAGGTTTAAGCACAAAATTCAGAAAAGGATATAACAATCCTGCAGATTAGAACAAAGGGAACCATTTAAACATTTAAATAAGGTGTGAGGAATTTATTTTTCTCTGTTTAATTTGCATATAGATTATTTCATCACACCAGTATACCAGCATTTTTGAATGGCTGGTAAAGGCATACCGTATATCAAAAATTCTATTCTTACCACAGTGGACACTCACGGATATGTTCACTATGATAGGTGCCATAGCATCTGTTATGCACCTGGCCCTGACTTACCTAGTAAACAAGGATACTTATATCCGAATGCTGTTTCAGGATTTCAGTTTAGCATTCAGCACCACTGTCCTACAGACCTTGGTGAACAAACTCCTATTCCTTGGTCTAAATACACCATTGCGCAATTGGATGTTGGACTTCCTAAACAACAGACCTCAGATAGTCAGAATGCATAAGCTCTCCTCCCTCCCCACCTTCCTCAACACGGGTGGCACCCAGGTCTGTGTGCTGAGCCCATTGTTGTCCACTTTGCTCACAAGACTACCTGGTCAAACACCCAAGTTCGCTGATGACACAACAGTGGTGGGCTCATTGCCTCCAACAATGTGAAGGCTGAAGTAAAGCAGGTGGAAGAGCTCAAAGCTTGGTGGCAGGAAACTAACTGCTTCCTCAAAGTTCATAAAACCATAAGAGATAGGTGCAGAATTAGGCCATTTGATCCATCAAGTCTACTCTGCTATTTCTTCATGGATGATCTGATTTTCCTCTCAGACCCAATCTCTTGCCTTTTCCCTGTATCCCTTCACTCTTTGACCAATCAAGAGTCTATCAACCTTTGCCTTAAAGTCAGAAGTATCAGTATTACGGTGAAGTAAAGGGTTCTGAAAGAGGTGGCTGAAGAGATTATGGAGACATTAATAATAATCTTTCAGGAATGTTCCTGAATACCTGAAAATTGCAAATGTCACTCCACTCTTCAAGAATGGAGAGAGGTAGAAGAAAGGAAATTATAGGCCAGTTAGTCTGACCTCAGTGGTTGGGATGATGTTGGACTCAATTGCTAAGAGTGGGGTTTTGGGGTATTTGGAGACACATGATAAAATAGGTTTCCTTAGGGGAAAATCTTGCCTGTCAAATCTGTTGGAATTCTTCAAAGGAATAACAAGCAGGATAGACAAGGGAGAATCGGTTGATGTCGTGTACTTGGATTTTTAGAAGGCCTTTGACAAGGTGCCATACATGAAGCTGTTCAACAAGCTATGAGTCCATGGTATTACAGGAACGATTCTAACATGGATAATGCAGTGGCTGATTGGCAGGAGACAAATAGTGGGAATAAAAGGAGCCTTTTCTCATTGGCTACCAGTGACTAGTGGTGTTCCAAAGAGGTCTGTGTTGAGACAGATTCTTTTTATGTTATATATCAACGAATTGGATGATGGTTTTGATGGCTCCATTGCAAAGATTGCAGGTGGTATGAAGATAGCTGGAAGAGCAGGTAGTTTTGAGGAAGTAGGCCACAGAAGAACCTAAACAGATTAGGAGAATGGGCAAAGAAGTGGCAGATGGAATACAGTGTCGGCAACTGTATGGTCATACACTTTGGTAGAAGAAATGAAAGCGTTGAGTATTTTCTAATTGAAGAGAAAATACTAAAATCTGACATGGAAAGGGACTTGGAAGTCCTTATGCAGGATTCCCTAAAGGTTAATTTGCATGTTGAGTCTGTGGTGAGGAAGGCAAATGCGATGTGAGCATTCATTTCAAGAGGACTAGAATATAATGGTCATAGATATAGTCATAGTCATACTTTATTAATCCTGGGGGAAATTGGTTTTCGTTACAGTTGCTCCATAAATAATAAATAGTAATAGAACCATAAATAGTTAAATAGTAATATGTAAATTATGCCAGTAAACTATGAAATAAGTCCAGGACCAGCCTATTGGCTCAGGATGTCTGACCCTCCAAGGGAGGAGTTGTAAAGTTTGATGGCCACAGGCAGGAATGACTTCCAGGAACGCTCAGTGCTGCATCTCGGTGGAATGAGTCTCTGGCTGAATGTACTCCTGTGCCCACCCAGTACATTATGTAGTGGATGGGAGGCATAGACAAAGATGGCATGCTACTTAGACAGCATCCTCTTTTCAGACACCACCGTGAGAGAGTCCAGTTCCATCCCCACAACATCACTGGCCTTACGAATGAGTTTGTTGATTCTGTTGGTGTCCACCACCCTCAGCCTGCTGCCCAAGCACACAACAGCAAACATGATAGCACTGGCCACCACAGACACGTAGAACATCCTCAGCAGCGTCCGGCAGATGTTAAAGGACCTCAGTCTCCTCAGGAAATAGAGACGGCTCTGGCCCTCCTTGTAGACAGCCTCAGTGTTCTTTGACCAGTCCAGTTTATTGTCAATTCATATCCCCAGGTATTTGTAATCCTCCACCATGTCCACCCTGACCCCCTGGATGGAAACAGGGGTCACCGGTACCTTAGCTCTCCTCAGCTCTACCACCAGCTCCTTAAAGCAAGAATTTTAATGTTGAAGGGTCCTGCTGAAGTGTCTCAGCCCGAATCATTGACTGTACTCTTTTCCATTGCCTGGCCTGCTGAGTTCCTCCAGCATTTTGTGTGTGTTACTTGGATTTCCAGCACCTGCAGATTTTCTTTTGTTCGTGATGTAATTTTGAGACCTTATAAAGCGCTGGTGAGGCCTCATTTGGAGTATTATGTACAGTTTTGTGCTCCTTATCTTCAAAAGGAAACGGGAGAGGGTTCAAAGTAGTTTCCTGAAAATGATTCCAGGTTTGAGCAGCTTGTCATATGAAGAGCATTTGATGGCTGTAGGCCTGTATTCACTGGAATGCAGAAGAATGAGGGGTGACCTCATTAAAACCTATTAAATGATGAGAGGCCTTGATAGAGTGGATGTGGAACAGATTTTTCCTATGGTTGGAAAAATCAAAGGATGATAGATTCTTAAACAAGTGAAAATCTGCAGATGTTGGAAATCTGAGTAACACACATAAAATGCTGGAGGAACCCAGCAGGCCAGACAGCATCATTTTAGGTTTTTGATTGGTCAGGGCATGAAGGGATATGGGGAAAGGCAGGAGTTTGGGGCTGAGACGGAAATGGATCAGCTATGATGAAATGGTCTAATTCTGCTCCTATGTCTTACGGTCTTGTGGTCTTAAATATACAAACACACTTGGCCTCCACAGCTGCCTGGAGCAACGAAATCCACAGATTCACCACTCTCTGGCTGAAGAACGTCCTCCTCATCTCCATTCTAAAAGGATGTTCCTCTATCCTCAGGCTGTGTCCACTGGTCTTAGAATATCAACAAAACAAAGGAGATGGTTATTAACTTTAGGAGATCTTGCACCACTCACACCCCTCTTTACATCCACAGCACAGCAGTAGAAGCTGCAAGCAGTTTCAAACTCCTGGGCATGCACTTCTCACACAACTTCTTATGGTCCCAGAACACATCCTATACAGCCAGGAAAGTTTACCAATGCATCTACTTTCTGAGAAGGCTGAAGTGAGCTGGACTATACACATTCATACTCACATCATTCTACAGATACGCAGTAGAGAGTATCCTAACAAGCTGCATCACTGCATGGTGTGGAAACTGCATTGCGATGGACAGGAAGACTGTGCCCAACACATTGGTGGCACCAGTCTACCCACCATCAAGGACATATATGCAGAGATATGCTGGAAAAGGGCCATGAAGGCACCCACCCTGCTCATTGATTGTTTGTCCCACTCCCGTCAGGGAAGAAGCTATGAATTCTCCACACTAGGATAACCAAACTCAAAAACAGTTACTTTCCCAAAGTAGTAAGGCTGATCAACACCTCCACCCACTAACCCACTTTTCTACACCCCAAACCACCACTACTTTATCATTTCCTGTCAGTCACCTTATGTACAGTTACTCCTGTGCTGAGTGTCATTTTACGGACATATAATTAATTAATGTATATAAGCTATCGGATGTATTTATATTTATTCTGTTTTAATTATCATTATTATGCTACAAACATATTTTTTCTCAGTTCAGGCTGGTAAAACCTGAGGTGCGGGCATAGCCAAATGCTCATTTCTCAATTGCTAGGAACTTTCAGACTACTCTAGTGGTGTTTAGTATTGTAGCTTTTTGAAGATTTACGTAGATATTGCTGTGTAGCCCTAATTGTTTAATGCTGTTGTGCAGTGCCTTTGGGATGATACCAATTCAAATCAGAATCAGGTTTATTATCACCAGCATGTGTCGTGAGATTTGTTAACTTAGCAGCAGCAGTACAGTGCAATATGTAATAATATGGAAATCAATCAATCATCAATCAGAGTGAGTACATATATGTATATTAAATAGTTAGATTAAAAATAGTGCAAAACAGGAATCACGTATATAAATAAAAAGTGAGGTAGTTTTCATGGATTCAATGTCCATTTAGGAATCGGAGGGCAGAGGGGAAGAAGCTGTTCCTGAATCACTGAGTGTGTGCCTTCAGGCTTCTGTATCTCCCTGATGGTAACAATGAAAAGAGGGCATGTCCTGGGTGATGGGTTCTTAATAATGGACACCACCCTTCAGAGGCACCGCCCCTTGAAGATGTCTTCAATACTACTGAGGCTAGTATCCAAGATGGAGCTAATTTTACAACTTTCTGTGGCTTTTTTCAGTCCTGTGCAGTACCCTCTCCATACCAGACAGTGATGCAGCTTGTCAGAAGACTCTCTACAGTACATCTATAGAAGTTTTTGAGTGTTTTAGGTGACAAAGCAAATCTCTTCAAACTCCTAATGAAATATATCCATTGTCTTGCCTTCTTTATTAAAAAGAAAGAAAGAGAAATTGTCTTTAAACTCACGAGAGAGCATAGGCCATCAACTTTTTGCTGTTGATGTTCCTGTAACAGGCAATTTCTTTTTTACGAGGTCAAGTTGCTAGCATGCACGGGAGCCAGCTGGATTCAAACTTGGGACCTTCCACCCCAAAGTCCAGCGCTGATGCCACTACGCCACCAACCGGCTTGCCTTCTTTATCGTTGCATCAAAATGTTGGGACCAGGTTAGATCCTCAGCGATTTTGACACCCTGGAACTTAAAATTGTTCCCTCTCTCCACTTCTGATCCCTCTATGAGGATTAATTTGTGTTCCCTTGTTTTATCCTTTCTGAAGTCCACAAACAGCTCTTTCTTCTTACTGCCATTGATTGCAAGATTGTTGTTGTGACACCATTCAACTAGCTGGTATATCTTGCTCCTATACACTCTCTCTCTGCATCTGAGAATCTACCAACATTGTTTGTATCATCAGCAAATTTATAGATGGCATTTGACCTACACCGAGCCACACAGTAATGGGGATAGAGGGAATAGAGCAGTGGGCTAAGCACACGCTCCTGAGGTTCTCCAGTGTTGATCATCAGTGAGGAGGAGATATTATCACCAACGTGCACGAATTGTGATCTTCCGATTCAGAAATTGAGTAAATATCACTATCGGAACAATGTATACCCGGTTCATGTTCCAAAGTCTTTCAATTTCCTCTTTTAATTCAGCATATTTCTGATATTGTTATTATTTTTATTGTTTTTACTGGTGTGTTTACAGACATTTTTAATCTCTCCCTCTCCCAGTGTAGAGTGCCCTCCTGCTTCAAATTATCCATCATTGTCCCTGTACCAAAAAAAACCTATGTAACATGCCTAAACGACTGGCGTCCTATTGCACTCACCTCAATAATAAGCAGACACGAGAAAATCTGCAGATGCTGGAAATTCAAGCAAAACACACAAAATATGCTGGTGAACGCAGCAGACCAGGCAGCATCTATAGGAAGAGGTACAGTCGACGTTTTGGGCTGGGACCCTTCGTCAGGACTAACTGTACCACCTCCCCCTCGTACCCCATCCCTTATTTATTTATATACACACATTCTTTCTCTACTCTCCTTTTTCTCCCTCTGTCCCTCTGACTATACCCCTTGCCCATCCTCTGGGCTTTTCTCACCCCCTCCCCCTTTTCCTTCTCCCTGGGCCTCCTGTCCCATGATCCTCTCATATCCCTTTTGCCAATCACCTGTCCAGCTCTTGGCTCCATCCCTCCCCCTCCTGTCTTCTCTTATCATTTTGGATCTCCCCCTCCCCCTCCCACTTTTAAATCTCTTACTAGCTCTTTCTTCAGTTAGTCCTGACAAAGGGTCTCGGCCTGAAATGTCGACTGTACCTCTTCCTAGAGATGCTGCCTGGCCTGCTGCATTCACCAGCAACTTTGATGTGTGTTGCTGGAGTATTGTGTGCAGTTTTGGTCCCCTAATCTGAGGAAAGACATTCTTGCCATAGAGGGAGTACAAAGAAGGTTCACCAGATTGATTCCTGGGATGGCAGGACTTTCATATGAAAAAAGACTGGATCAACTAGGCTTGTACTCACTGGAATTTAGAAGATTGAGGGGGGATCTTATTGAAATGTATAAAATTCTAAATGGATTGGACAGGGTAGATGCAGGAAGATTGTTCCCAATGTTGGGGAAATCCAGAACGAGGGGTCAGAGTTTAAGGATAAAGGGGAAGCATCTTAGAATGGAGATCAGGAAAAACTTCTTCACACAGAGAGTGGTGAATCTGTGGAATTCTCTGCCACAGGAAACAGTTGAGGCCAGCTCATTGGCTATATTTAAGAAGGAGTTAGATATGGCCCTTGTGGCTAAAGCGATCAAGGGGGTATGGAGAGAAAGCAAGTATAGGGTTCTGAGTTGGATGATCAGCCATGATCCTACTGAATGGTGGTGCAGGCTCGAAGGGCCAAATGGCCTACTCCTGCACCTATTTTCTATATTTCTATAAACAGCTTTAAGTTCTTAGGCATCCACATCACCGAGAACCTCATATGTTCATATTTTTCATCACCAGATGTGTGATGAAAAAAGCACAACAGTGCCTCCTTCACCTCAGACGGTGGAAGAAGTTTGGTATAGGCCCCCAGATCCTAAGAACTTTCTACAGGAGGTACAATTGAGAGCATCCTGACTGGCTGTATCACTGCTTAGTATGGGAACTGTATTTCCCTTAACCGCAGGACTCTGCAGAGAGTGGTGCGGACAGCCCATTGCATCTGTAGTTGTGAACTTCCCATGATTCAAGACATTTACAAGGACATGTGTGTAAAAGGGGCCCATAGGATCATTGGGACCTGTGTCACCCCAACCACAATCTACTCTAGCTGCTACCATCCGGGAAACAGTACCGTAGCATAAAAGCCAGGACCAATAGGCTTCGGGACAGCTTGTTCCACCAGGCCATCAGACTGATTAATTCATGCTGACACAACTGTATTTCTATGCTATATTGACTGTCCTGTTGTACATACTATTTATTATAAATTACTATAAATTGTACATGTAGACGGAGACGTAACGTAAAGATTTTTACTCCTCATGTATGTGAAAGATGTAAGAAATCAAGTCCATTCAATTCAACTCAATATTATTATTATTATTAATACTAATATTTTTTTTCCTCAGCTCAAGCTGGTAAAACCTGATGTACAGGCATAGCCAAGCACGCTCATTCGTCAATTGCTAGGAACTTTCAGATTGTTCTATTGGTGTTTAGTATTGTGGCTTTTGGAAAATTTACACATTTATTACTGCGTAGCCCTAATTGTTTAATGCTTTTGTGTAGTGGCTTTGGGATGTTGTTGTTGTTATTATTATTATTATTTATTTTTATTGTGTTCTCTGTCTTCTTGTGTTTTTTTCTGCTGCATCAGATTCAGAGTAACAATTATTTTGTTCTCTTTACACTTGTGTACAGGTACTAGAAATGACATTAAACAATCTTGAACCCCTGCACTAAGATAGTACAAGAGAAAGGCATTAACCAAATGAAGGACATAGAGTTACAGTTACAGAGAAAATGAAGTGCAGGCAGATAATAAGTTGCAAGGGCCATGATGAGGTAGATTGTAACGTCAAGAATCCAACGCAGGACAAATTCATGGGATGGAATTTGATGTTCACAAGGAGATCAGGAAACTTGTCGGTCACTAATAAAACAGTTTTATAATAAGGAACAGGAACATCAGTAGGCCACTCAGCCCTTTGAGCTTGTTCCTCAATTATATGTCTAGGATAATCCAGTTTTGAACTTCACATCATTTTCCAAAGATTCAGACTCTCTACAAGAAGAAACACCTTGTCTCTGTCTAACATACACAATCCTCTCTCTGAAGCACCTTCTCTATCAAATTTTCATATGATTTACCAGAATAAAGTTATGGAATTATACATGGAAACACATTCTTTAGCCCAACTCATCCATGCCAAGTTGCCTCCCATTTTGCCTGTTTATGGTCCATATTCCACTAAATATTTTTCTACCCATGAACTCTTCAAAAATATTTTAAACGTAAAAGTACCTACCTCTATCTCTTCCTCTGGCAATTCTTCCCATATTCTGACCACTGATAAACCACCGTTATTAAAGGTTGTCCCTAAGATACCCTTCAAATCTTTACTCCCTCATCTTGGCAGGAGCAGTATTTGGCAGCTTTGGACCTGTACTCACTGGAATTTAGAAGAATGCGGGGAGATCTCATTGAAACCTACCAAATGTTCAAATGGCTAGGTAGGGTGGATGTGGAGAGAATGTTTCCTATTGTGGGGGTATCCAGAACTAGAGGGCACATCCTCAAAACTGAGGTAAGGACAGAAGTGAGGAGGAATTTTTTAAGCCAGAGAGTAGTGAATTTGTGGAATGCTCTGCCACAGACCATGATGGAGGCCAAGTTCGTGGGTATATTTAAGGTGGATGTTGATAGTTTCCTGATCAGTCAGGGTATCAAAGGATATGGCAAGAAGGCAGGTGTATGGGGTTGAAAGGGACCCAGGATCAGCCATGATGGAATGGCAGAGCAGACTCAATGGGCCGAATGACCTAATTCTGCTCCTATGTTTTATAGTTTCATCTTAAATCTTTACCCTTTAGTTTTAGACTCACCTGACCTTAGGTAAAGACTGTGACCTACCACTTTTCCTATTAAGACCATAAGCCATTAGATACAGGAGCAGAATTAGGTCATTTGTGCTATTGCGTCTGCTCTGCCATTTCTTCATGGATGATCCAATTTTTCTCTCAGTCCCAATCTCCTGCTCTCTCCCTGTATCCCTTCATGCCACAACTAATCAAAAATCTATCAGTCTCTACCTTAAATATACCCAATGATGTGGCCTCCACAGCTGCCTGTGGCAACAAGTTCCATACATTCATTTTTCTCTGGCTAGAGAAATTTCTCCTTATCTCCATTCTAAAATGATGCCCCTTTATTCTAAAGGCTGTGTCCTCTGGTCTTAGACTTCCCCACTACAGGAAACATTTCTTCAACATCCACTCTATCGAGGCTCTTCACCATTCAATAGATTTCAATGAGGTCACCCCTCATTCTTCTGAATTCCAGTGAGTGCAGACCCAGAGTTATCAAACGCTCTTCATATAATAAGCCATTCAATCCTGGAATTATTTTTGTGAACCTCCTTTGAACCTGTACCAATGTCAGCACATCCTTTCACAGATAAGGAGCCCAAACTACTCACAGTACTGCAAGTGAGGCCTGACCAGTGCTTTATAAAGCCTCAACATTGCATCCACTAGTCCTCTTGAAATGAATGCTAACATTGCATTTGCCTTCGTCACCACAGACTCAACCTGCAAATTAACCTTTAGGGAATCCTGCAGAAGGACTCCCAAGTCCTTCCTCAAAACTACCTGCCCCTCCACCTATCTTTGTATTATCTGTAAACTTTGCCACAAAGGTATCAATTCCATCATCCTGGTCATTAATATATAATGTAAAACAAAGTGGTTGCATCACTGACCACCGTGGAACAACACTAGTCACTGGCAGCCATCCAGAAATGTCTCTCTCCATTATTAGCCTCCTGCCAATCAGGCACTGCTTCATCCATGCTAGTATATTTACTGTAATACGATAGGCTTGTTAAGCAGCCTCAGGTCAAAGGCCTTCTGAAAATCCAAGTGCCCAACCTCACCCGATTCTCCTTTGTCTATCCTGCTTGTTAATTCTTCAAAGAATTCCAACAGATTTGTCAGGCAAGATTTTCTCTTGAGGAAACCATGCTGACTGTGGCCTACTTTATCATATACCTCTAAGTATCCCAAAACAATCGACTTCAACATCTTCCCAACCACTGAGGTCAGACTAATTGGCCTACAATGTCCTTTCTTCTACTTCTCTCCCTTCTTAAAGAGTAGAGTGACATTTACAATTTTCCAATCCTCCAGAACTATGTTAAAATTTATTGATTCATGAAAATCATTACTAATGCCTCCACAATCTCTTCAGCCACCTCTTTCAGAACCATGGGATGTATACTATCTATTCCAGGTGACTTATCTACCTTCAGATCTTTCAGTTTCGCAAGAACCTTCTCCCTAGTAATGACAACTTCACACACTTCTGCCCCCTGACACTCTCAAACATCTGGCATACTGCTACTGTCTTCCACAGTGAAGACTGATGCAAAATTCTTATTCAGTTCATCCATCATTTCTTTGTCGCCCATTAAACCTTGCCAGCATCATTTTCCAGTGGGCTGATATCTACTCTTGCCTCTCTTTTACACTTCATGTATCTGAAAAAGCTTTTGGTACCCTCTTTAATATTATTGGCTAGTTTAACATATTCCATCTTTTCCTTCTTAATGACTTGTCAGTTGCCTTCTGTTGGTTTTTAAAAGCTTCCCTACTCTCTAATTTCTCAGTAATTTTTGCCATATTATATGCCCACATTTTGGCTCTTATGTTGGCTTTGACTTCTCTTGTCAGCCATGGTTGTGTCATCTTGCCTTTAGAATATTTCTTCCTTTTTGGGACATATATATCCTGCACCTTCCAAATTGCTTCCAGAATTTTCAGCCATTGCTGTTCTGCCATCATCCCTGCCAGTGTTCTTTTCAATCTACTTTGGCTAGCTCCTCTCTGATGCCTTTGTAATTTCCTGTAATACTGATACATTTGACTTCAGCTTATCCTTCTGAAATTTCAGGGTGAGTTCTATCATATTATTATTACTTATCCCTAAGGATTACTTATCCCTAAAGATTCCTTTACCCTAAACTCTCTAATCAATCCCGCTTCATTGCACAACACCTAATCCAGAATCGTTGATCCCCTAGTGGCCTCAACTGTGAGCTACTTTAAAAAGCCATCTCATAGGGATTCTAGAAATTCCCTGATTTAGAATCCAGCACCAACCTAATTTTCCCAAACTACCTGCATATTGAAATCCCACGTGACTATTGTAACATTACTTTATTGGCATGCATTTTCTATTTCCCATTATAATTTATTGGCCACGTCCTTACTATTCTTTGGGGACTTGCATAGTGTTCTTTTCCAATTATTTCTGGCCAACTCCTCTCTCATGCCAACAACAGGAATTCTGCAGATGCTGGAAATTCAAGCAACATACATCAAAGTTGCTGGTGAACGCAGCAGGCCAAGCAGCATCTATAGGAAGAGGCGCAGTCGACGATTCAGGCCGAGACCCTTCGTCAGGACTAACTGAAGGAAGAGTGAGTAAGGGATTTGAAAGCTGGAGGGGGAGGGGGAGATGCAAAATGATAGGAGAGGACAGGAGGGGGAGGGATAGAGCCGAGAGCTGGACAGGTGATAGGCAAAAGGGGATACGAGAGGATCATGGGACAGGAGGTCTGGGAAGAAAGACAAGGGTGGGGGGGGGTGACCCAGAGGATGGGCAAGAGGTATATTCAGAGGGACAGAGGGAGAAAAAGGAGAGTGAGAGAAAGAATGTGTGCATAAAAATGAGTAACAGATGGGGTACGAGGGGGAGGTGGGGCTTTAGCGGAAGTTAGAGAAGATGAAGCCACACTCAGGTTGGAGGAACAACACCTTATATTCCGTCTGGGTAGCCTCCAACCTGATGGCATGAACATCGACTTCTCTAACTTCCGCTAAGGCCCCACCTCCCCCTCGTACCCCATCTGTTACTCATTTTTATGCACACATTCTTTCTCTCACTCTCCTTTTTCTCCCTCTGTCCCTCTGAATATACCTCTTGCTCATCCTCTGGGTCACCCCCCCCCCGTCTTTCTTCCCGGACCTCCTGTCCCATGATCCTCTCGTATCCCCTTTTGCCTATCACCTGTCCAGCTCTCGGCTCTATCCCTCCCCCTCCTGTCTTCTCCTATCATTTTGCATCTCCCCCTCCCCCTCCAGCTTTCAAATCCCTTACTCACTCTTCCTTCAGTTAGTCTTGACGAAGGGTCTCGGCCTGAAACGTCGACTGCGCCTCTTCCTATAGATGCTGCTTGGCCTGCTGCGTTCACCAGCAACTTTGATGTATGTTCCTCTCTCATGCCTCTGTAATTCCCTTTACTCTACTGTAATACTCATACATTTGACTTTAGCTTCTCCTTCTCAAATTCAAGGTGAATTAGTTCATATTATGATCACTTGCTCCTAAGAATTCTTTTACCTTAAGCTCTTTAATCAATTCTGGTTCATGCACAGCACCCAGTCCAGAATATCTGATCCTCCAGTGGACTCAACCACGAGCTGCTCTAAAAAGCCATCTCATAGGCTTTCTAGAAATACCCCTCCTTGGAATCCAGCACTAACCTGATTTTCCCAAACTACCTGCATATTGAGGTCTCCCATGACTATTGTAATATTGCACTTTTGGCATGCATTTTCTTTCTCTCGTTGTAATTTGTAGTCCACATTCTTACTACTATTGGGGGTCTGTGTTTAACTCACATCAGGTTCTCTTTACCCTTGCAGTTCCTTAGCTCTACCCACAACCTCATTGTCCACGGGAATGGTACCGGAGGATTGGAGGGAGGCGAATGTTGTCCCCTTGTTCAAAAAAGGTAGTAGGGATAGTTCGGGTAATTATAGACCAGTGAGCCTTATGTCTGTGGTGGGAAAGCTGTTAGAAAAGATTCTTAGAGATAGGATCTATAGGCATTTAGAGAATCATGGTCTGATCAGGGACAGTCAGCATGGCTTTGTGAAGGGCAGATCGTATCTAACAAGCCTGATAGAGTTCTTTGAGGAGGTGACGAGGCATATAGATGAGAGTAGTGCAGTGGATTTGATCTATATGGACTATAGTAAGGCATTCGACAAGGTTCCACATAGTAGACTTATTCAGAAAGTTAGAAGGCATGGGATCCAGAGAAGTTTGGCCAGGTGGATTCAGAATTGGCTTGCCTGCAGAAAGCAGAGGGTGGTGGTGGAGGGAGTACATTCAGATTGGAGGATTGTGACTAGTGGTGTCCCACAACATCCGTTCTGGGACCTCTACTTTTCGTGATTTTTATTAACGATCTGGATGTGGGGGTAGAAGAGTGTGTTGGCAAGTTTGCAGATGACACAAAGGTTGGTGGTGTTGTAGATAGTGTAGAGGATTGTCAAAGATTGCAGAGAGACATTGATAGGATGCAGAAGTGGGCTGAGAAGTGGCAGATGGAGTTCAACCCGGAGAAGTGTGAGGTGGTACACTTTGAAAGGACAAACTTCAAGGCAGAGTACAAAGTAAATGGCAGGATACTTGGTAGTGTGGAGGAGCAGAGGAATCTTGGGGTACATGTCCACAGATCCCTGAGAGTTGCCTCACAGGTGGATAGGGTAGTTAAGAAAGCTTATGGGGTGTTAGCTTTCATAAGTCGAGGGATAGAGTTTAAGAGTCACGATGTAATGATGCAGCTGTATAAAACTCTGGTTAGGACACACTTGGAGTACTGTGTCCAGTTCTGGTCGCCTCACTATAAGAAGGATGTGGAAGCATTGGAAAGCGTACAGAGGAGATTTACCATGATGCTGCCTGGTTTAGAAAGTATGCATTATGATCAGAGATTAAGGAAGCTAGGGCTTTACTCTTTGGAGAGAAGGAGGATGAGAGGAGACATGATAGAGGTGTACAAGATATTAAGAGGAATAGATAGAGTGGATAGCCAGTGCCTGTTCCCCAGGGCACCACTGCTCAATACAAGAGGACATGGCTTTAAGGGGTGGGAAGTTCAAGGGGGATATTAGAGGAAGGTTTTTTACTCAGAGAGTGGTTTGTGCATGGAATGCACTGCCTGAGTCAGTGGTGGAGGCAGATACACTAGTGAAGTTTAAGAGACTACCAGCAGGTATATGCAGGAATTATAAGGTGGGGGCTTATATGGGAGGCAGGGTTTGAGGGCTGGCACAACATTGTGGGCCGAAGAGCCTGTACTGTGCTGTACTATTCTATGTTCTATGTTCTATGTTCAACAATTTTGCCCCATGTCATCTCTTTTTAATGATTTGGTTTCATGCTTTACCAACAGAGCCTCTCATGATTTCATTAAGCTCGGTAAGGTCACCACTCAGTCTTAATCAACTTATCTCTATTCCAGGGGTTCCCAACCTTTTTTATGCCATTGACCCTTACCAGTAACTGGCAAGTCCATGAACCCCAGGTTGAGAACCCCTGCTCTATTCCTTTGCAGGCCAGTTGTGGTATAAGAACAGAATTAGGCCATTTGGCCTATTGGATCTGCTATTCCATCATGGCTGATTTATTATCCCTGTCAACCCATTCTCCTGCCTTCTCCCCATAACCTTTGATACTGTGATTAATCAAGAACCCATCAAACTCCACTTTAAATATCTTCAATGACTTGGCCTCCACAGCCATCTGTGGTAATAAATTCCACATATTCACCAGCATCTGCCTGAAGAAATTCCTCCTCATCTCTGTTCTAAATGGATGTTCCTCTGTTCTGAGGTGTGCTCTCTGGTCCTAGACGCCCACTCTCGGAAGCATCCTTTCCATATCTACACTATCTACACCTATCAATATTTGATAGATTTAAATGAGAACTCCCCTGATTTTGTGAACTCCAGCAAGTATGGATCCAGAGCTATCAAACTCTAGGAGCATGATAAAGTAGTGGCTAGTATAATGCTTTACAGTACAGGCAACCTGGGTTCAATTACTAGCGCTGCCTGTAAGGAGTTTATACATTCTCCCCATGATAGCATTGGTTTCCTCCAGGTGCTCCAGTTTCCTCCTGCATTTCAACAATTTAGCGGTTGTTAGGTTAATTTGTCATTGTAAATTGTCCTGTGATTAGGCTAGGATTAAATCAGGGGATTGCTGGGCGGCATGGTTTGAAGGGTCAGAAGGGCCTATTGAGCATTGAATCTCAATAGGTAAATAAATAAACACTCCTTATACATTAACCCTTTCATTCTTGTAATCATTCTCACGTACCTCCTCTGGATCCACTCCAATGCCAGTACATCTTTTCTTAAATAAGGGTCTCTAAACTGCTCACAATACTCCAAGTGCGGTCAGACTAATGTGTTATAAATCCTCAGCAATGCATCCTTGTTCTTATGTTCTAGTCCACTTGAAATGAATGCTAATATTACATTTGCCTTCATTATCACCAACTCAACTTGCAAGTTCACCTTTAGAGAATCCTACACAAGGACACCCAAGTCCCATGGCATCTCTGATGTATGAAATTTCTCCCCATTTAGAAAGTAGTCAATGCCTTTATTCCTTCTAACAAACTGCATGAGCATACACTTCCCTACACTACACTTCTTTGCCCATTCTCCAAATCTATCGAAGTCCTCCTGCAGACACCCTGCTTCCTCAATGCTACTTGCCACTCTGCCTATCTTTATATCATAAAACTATAAGACCTTAAGACATAAGAGCAGAATTAGGCCATTTGGCCCATTGAGTCTGCTCCACCATTCAATCATGGCTGATCTTTCTTCCCTCTCCTCAGCCACACTGCCCAGCCTTCTCCCTGTAACCTTTGATGCAATGTCCAATCAAGGACCTATCAAGCTCTGCCTTAAATACACCCAATGACCTGGTCTCCATAGCTGCCTGTGGTAATAAATTCCACAAATTCACCACTCTCTGGCTGAAGAAAATTTCTCTACGTCTCTGTTTTAAATGGACATCCCTCTATCATGAGGCTGTGCCCTCTTGTCCTAGACTCCCTCACCATGGGAAACATCCTTTCCATATCTACTCTGTCTCAGCCTCTCAACATTCGTCTGCAAATCTTTCCACAAAACTATCAATTCCATCATTGAAATCATTGACATACAATGTGAAAAGAAGCTGTCCCAACATTAACCCCTGCAGATCACCACTAGTCAGCAGCAGCCAACCAGAAAAGGCTCCATTTATTGCCACTCTATGCCTCCTGCCACACAGCTAATCTTCTATCTGTGCTATTATTTTTCATGTAATTATATGGGCTCTTAACTTGTTAAGCAGCTTTATGTGTAGCTCCTTGTCAAAGGTCTTCTGAAAATACAAGTAAGCAATATCCACTGACATTCCTTTGTCTATCCTGCTTGTTATTTTCTCGAAGAATTCCAACAGATTTGCCAGGCAAGCCTTCCCCTTAAGGAAACCAAAGATCAAAGGAAATTTTATTACCATAGTACATATATGTCACCATATGATGTGATTCATTTTCCTGCGGACATACTCAGCAAATCTATGGAATAGTAACTATAACATGATTAATGAAAGATCAAGTAGAGTGTAGAAGACAACAAATTGTGCAAATGTAGATATAAATAATCAGCACCAGGTTCATTATCTCCAGCATATGTCGTGAAATTTGTTAACTTAGCAGCAGCAATTCATTGCAATACATAATATAGAAGAAAAATAAATAAATAAATTACAGTATATGTATATTGAATAGATTAAAAATCATGCAAAAACAGGAATAATATAGTATATATTTAAAAAGTGAGGCAGTGTTCACGGGTTCAATGTCCCCTCCCTCATGGTTCCGCCTCCTTCTACTACCCATTGTGTTTTCCCCTTCACCTTTCCTGCCTATCCCCTCCCCCACCCCTCTGTCTTTCCCCTTACTGGTTTTTCACCTGGAACCTACCAGCCTTCTCCTTCCCACCCTCCCCCCACCTTCTTTATAGGGCCCCTGCCCTCTCCCTCTTCAGTCCTGATGAAAGGTCTCGGCCCGAAATGTTGACTGTTTGTTTCCACGGATGCTGCCCGACCTGCTGAGTTCCTCCAGCGTGTTGTGAGTGTTGCTTTGGCTGCAGCATCTGCAGAGAATTTTGTGTTTACAGCCTCATGTGTGGCACCTTGTCAAAGGCCTTCTGAAAGTCCAAATATACAACATCCAGTGCATTCCCTTTATCTATCGTACTTGTAATCTCCTCAAAGAATTCCAACAGGCTCATCAGGCAGAATTTTCCCTGAAGGAAACCATGCTGACTTTGTGCTATCTTGTCCTGTGTCACCAAGTACTCCATTACCTCATCCTTAACAATTGACTTTAACACCTTCCCAACCAAAGAAGTCAGCCTAATTGGTCTATAATTTCCTTTCTGCTGTTTTCCTCCTTTCTTAAAGAGTTGTATGATATTTGCAATTTTCCAGTCCTCTGACACCATGCTAGAGGCCAATGAGTCCAATGGATGCTGCCTTTCTGAGAAACCACTCCTTGAAGATGTCCTGGATACTTTGTAGGTTCTGCAGCTTCTTTCGGTCCTGTGCCGTAGAACCCCCCCGCGCCCCCCCCCATACCAAACAGTGATGCAGTCTATCGGAATTCTCTCCACGGTACATCTATAGAAGTTTTTGAGTGTTCTTATTGACATATTGAATCTCTTTAATCTCCTAATGAAGTAGAGTTGCTGTCTTGCCTTCTTTATAGCTACATCAATACGTTGGGACCAGGTTATGTCCTAAGCGATCTTGACACCCAGGAACTTGAAGTTGTTCACTCTCTCCACTTCTGATCCCTCTATGAGGATTGGTATGTGTTCCTTCGTCTTACCCTTCCTGAACTCCACAATCAGATTTTTTGTCTTACTGATGTTGACTGCAAGATTGTTGCTGCGACACCACTCCACTAGCTGGTATATCTCTATTACTAGTTGATAAGTTTTTATCTGCAAGTTGAGAGGGATAAGGGCAGATCAGAAGTGTCAGTATTGCAGTTGAACAAAGGAGACTATGGAGCCATGAGGGAGGAGCTGGCCAAAGTTGACTGGTAGGATATCCTAGCAGAAAAGACAGTGGAACAGCAATGGCAGGTATTCTTGGGAATAATGCACAAGGTGCAAAATCAGTTCATCACCCGGAGAAGGAAGGATTCAAAGGGGGGAAAGTGGCCACAGTAGTTGACAAAGGAAGTCAGAGATAGTATAGCATTAAAAAAGTATAACAGAGCTCAGGTGAGTGGGAAGACAGATGATTGGGAAATTTTTAAGGAGCAACAGAACTTAACTAAAAAGGCAATACGGGGAGAAAAAATGAGGTATGAACGCAAGCTAGCTAGGAATATAAAGGAGGATAGCAAAAGTTTTTTTTAGGTATGTGAAGAGAAGGAAGATAGTTAAGAACAATGTTGGGCCCTTGAAGAATGAATTGGGAGAAATTGTTATGGGAAACAGAGAAATGACAGGCGAATTTAATAAGTACTTTGGATCTGTCTTCACTAGGGAAGACACAAGCAATCTCCCAGATGTATGGATGGGCCAAGGACATAGGGTAACAGAGGAACTGAAACAGATTGACATTAGGAAGGAAACGGTGATGAGTAGACTGATGGGACTGAAGGCTAACTAATCCTCAGGTCCAGATGGTCTGCATCCTAGGGTACTAAAGGAGGTGGCTCTGGAAATTGCGGATGCATTGGTGATCATTTTCCAATGTTCCTTAGATTCAGGATCAGTTCCTGAGGATTGGCGAATGGCTAATATTATCCCACTTTTTAAGAAAGGAGGGAGGGAGAAAATAGAGAACTATCGCCCTGTTAGCCTAACATCAGTAGGATGCTGAAGTCCATTATTAAAGATGAAATAGCGGCATATCTTGATAGCAGTGATAGGATTGGGCAGAGCCAGCATGGATTTACCAAGGGCAAATCATGCTTGACTAATCTACTGGAGTTTTTCGAGGATGTAACCAGGAAGATAGACGTGGGAGATCCAGTGGATGTGGTGTATCTTGACTTTCAGAAGGCATTCGATAAGGTACCACATAGGAGATTGGTGGGTAAAATCAGAGCTCATGGCATTGGGGGGAGGATATTGACATGGATAGAAAACTGGCTGGCAGATAGAAAGCAAAGGGTAGCAGTGAATGGGTGTTTCTCGGAATGGCAGCTGGTGACTAGTGGGGTGCCACAGACCTCGGTATTGGGACCACAGCTGTTTACGATTTACATCAATGATTTAGAGGAAGGCATTGTGAATAACATCAGCAAGTTTGCTGATGATACTAAGCTGGGTGGCAGTGTGACATGTGATGAGGATGTTAAGAGAATTCAAGGTGACTTGGATAGGCTGGGTGAGTGGGCAGAAACTTGGCAGATGGCGTTTAATGTGAATAAGTGTGAGGTTATTCACTTTGGGAGCAAGAACAGGAAGGCAGATTATTATCTGAACGGTGTGGAGTTAGGTAAGGGTAAAATACAAAGAGATCTAGGAGTACTTGTTCATCAGTTTCTGAAGGTGAATGAGCAAATGCAGCAGGCAGTGAAGAAGGCTAATTGAAGGTTGGCCTTTATTACAAAGGGAATTGAGTACAAGAGCAAGGAAATCCTTTTGCATTTGTACAGTGCCCTGGTGAGACCACACCTGGTGTATTGTGTGCAGATTTGGTCTCCAGGGTTAAGGAAGGACATCCTGGCTGTGGAGGAGGTGCAGCATAGATTCACTAGGTTAATTCCTGGGATGTCCGGACTGTCTTACGCAGAGAGTTTAGAGAGACTGGGCTTGTACACGCTGGAATTAAGGAGATTGAGGGGGGATCTGATTGAGACATATAAGATTATTAAGGGATTGGACAAGATAGAGGCAGGAAATATGTTCCAGATGCTGGGAGAGTCCAGTATCAGAGGGCATGGTTTAAGAATAAGGGGTAGGTCATTTAGGACAGAGTTGTGGAGGTGTGGAACGCGCTGCCTCAGAAGGCAGTGGAGGCCAATTCTCTGGATGCTTTCAAGAAGGAGCTAGATAGGTATCTTATGGATAGGGGAATCAAGGGTTATGGGGACAAGGCAGGAACCGAGTATTGATAGTAGATGGTCAGCCATGATCTCAGAATGGCGGTGCAGGCACGAAGGGCTGAGTGGTCTACTTCTGCACCTATTGTCTATTGTCTATCTCACTCCTTTACGCTCTCTTGTCTCCATCTGAGATTCTACCAACAATGGTTGTATGATCAGCAAATTTATAGATGGTATTTGAGCTATGCCTAACCACACAGTAATGGGTGTAGAGAGAGTAGAGCAGCAGGCTAAGCACGCACCCCTGATGTGCCCCAGTGTTGATCGTCAGTGAAGAAGAGATCTTCTCACCAATCCGCACAGATTGTGGTCTTCTGGTTAGGAAGCTGAGGATTCAATTGCAGAGGGAGGTACAGAGGCCCAGGTTCGGTAACTTCTCTTTTTTTTTTGGCGTGTGCCTTCGTGCGTGTGAGTCTGTGCTTGTGCATCTGTGCCTGTGTGTCTGCGTATGCATGCGTGCGTCCGTGATGATGTCTTTTTCATGGCTTTTACAAGGCGCGGAGCGAGAGAGAGAGACTGTGTGGCACGCCACTCTTCACACAGACATTTTCACAGTATTTTCCCCTTTATTTTACAAGGTTCATTTGCGATCTCGACACTCAATCCAGCACGGATGGAAAGCGTACTCAGGAGCGGACCCGACTGGTTTCAAACCCGGGAACCTTTGTTCCCGGGTCCGGCGCCGATGTCATTGCGCCACCAGCCAGCCGGTTCTGTAACTTTTCAATTAGGACTGTGTGAATGATGGTGTTAAATGCTGAGCTATAGTCAATGAACAGCATCCTGGCATAGGTGTTTGTATTGTCCAGGTGGTCTAAGGCCGTGTGAAGAGCCATTGAGATTGCGTCTGCCGTTGACCTATTGTGGTGACAGGCAAACTGCAATGAGTCCAGATCCTTGCTGAGGCAGGAGTTCAGTCTAGTTATGACCAATCTCTCAAAGCACTTCATCTCTGTAGATGTGCATACTACTAAGCGATAGTCATAAGGCAGCCCACATTATTCTTATATTCTCACATTATAAATATCAATAAATAATGACAACATGAAATAATGAGATAAAAATTCCTTACAGTGAGATCATAGGTTGTGACAACATCTCAAAGGATGGCCAAGTGAGTGTAGATACCTCTTTTGTTCAAGAGCCTGATAATTGAGGAATAGTAACTGTTCTTGAACTTGGTGGTGCAAGTCCTGAGGCTCTTGTACCTTCAGCAGCAAGAAAAGAGCATGGCCTGGGTGATGTGGATCTCTGATGATGGATGCTTCTTTCATATGACAATGTTTCATGTAGATGTGCTCAATGGTTGGGAGGGCTTTACCTATGATGTACAGAACTGAATCTATTATCTTTTGCAGGATTTTCCATTCAAAAGCATTGGTTTTTCCATACCAGGCCATGATGCATCCAATTAATATACTCTCCACTACACATCCATAAACGTTTGTCAAAGCTTTTGATGCCATGCCAAATCTCTGCAGTTTCCTAAGGAAGTAAAGGTACTGTCTTGCTTTCTTTGCAATTGTATTTACATGCTGGTCCAGGACAGCTTCTCTGAAATAGTAACGCCCAGGAATTTAAAGTTGCTAACCGTCTCCACTTCTGATCCTCCGGTGAGGACTCTGGCTTCCCTCTGCTGAAGTCTACAATCAGCTCTTTGGTTTTGCTGACTTTGAGTGAGACGATGTTGTTATGACACCACTAAGTCAAATTTTCAATCTCTCTTCTGTATGCTGATTCATCACTACCTTTCACCTTTAATAAGGCCCCACAATGATGGTGTCATCAGCAAACTTCAATATGGTGTTGGAGCTGTGCTTAACCACACGGTCATAGGTATGAAGTGAGTAGAGCAGGGGGCTAAGTGCACAGCCTTGTTGTGCACCTATGCTGAGGGAGATCGTGGAGGAGATGTTTTTGCCAATCGAAACTGACTGAAGCCTACAAGTGAGGACATCGGGATCCATTTGCTAAGGAGGCATTGAGGCCAAGATCTTGGAACTTATTGATTAGCTTTGAAGGGATGATGGTATTAAATGCTGAGCTGCAATTGGTAGAGAGCATCTGGCTGTATGCATGTTTGCTCTCCAGATGTTGCAGGGCTGTGTGAAGAGGCAATGTGAAGGCACCTGCTGTGGACCTGTTGCCGGTTGGCAAATTGGCGTGGAACCAAGTCGCCTCTCGGATAGGAGCTGATTTGTTTCATCACCAGCCTTTCAAAACATTTCATCACTGTGGATGTAAGTGCAACTGGGCAATAGTCATTGAAGCAACTAAAAGTGAGCCATGTTAACTTTCACCTATTTTATCATGTATCCCAAAACCTCATCTGTAATAACGGACTCCAACATCTTCCCATCCACTGAAGTCAGGCTAACTGGCTTATAATTTCCTTTCTTCTGCCTCCTCCTTTCTTAAAGACTGGAGTAACATTTGCAATTTTCCAATCCCCAGGAACCATTTAAGGCTTTAAGGTAAGGGGTAGGCAGTTCAAGGGGGATATTAGAGGAAGTTTTTTTACTCAGAGAGTGGTTGGTGCGTGGAATGCACTGCCTGAGTCAGTGGTGGAGGCAGATACACTGGTGAAATTTAAAAGACTACTAGACAGCTATATGGAGGAATTTAAGGTGGGGAGGGTTATATGGGAGGCAGGGTTTAAGGGTTGGCGCAACATTGTGGGCCGAAAGGCCTGTACTGTGCTGTACTATTCTATGTTCTATTTTCTAACCATGACACAATCTATTGATTCTTGAAAGATCATTACCATAACCTTTTCAGCTAACTCTTTCAGAAGCCTGGGGTGCAGTCCATTTGGTCCAGATGACTTATCTATCTTCAGACCTTTCAACTTCCCAAGCACCTTCTCCTTAGTAATAGCAACAACACTCACTTCTGCGCCATGGCACTCTTAAGTTTCTGGCATACTATTAATGTCTTTATTTACCAGCACTTTCTGTTCCTGCTTATCTCCTTCCAACCTTCATATTCCTATTCTCCTCACCTTGCAGTTTTTGTCTCAAATATTCTCTGTCTCTGTCAGTCTGTATCTATCTCCCACCTGCCACTGTCCCCCAACCCCAGCCCCACTTCCCTCCATGCCTGCCACAACCTTCCCACCATCATTCAGCTGTCCATTGAAGGCCAATCACCTATCTCACCACTCCACTCCTCCTCTTTATACTGGCCATCTCACCTTCCTGCCCTCAGTCCTGACAGAGGGTCTCAAACTCCTCATCTACTATTTCTTGTGTCTCTTATGGGAGATATTTTTTACTAATTTAAATTTTGTGACAGGGTTACATAATCTTACCTAAGTGAAACCAGGCATTTGACACTACTCACACCTGCCCTGCCCCAACTACATGCTGACATTAATCTTCCACATGAGCCTCCTCTCTCAATTTCCCATCTCAATCTATCAACGTACCCTTTCAACCCTTCCTGACATGAGTTTATCCAGACTCCCTTGAGCATAAATTTGCCTTTTGTCATAAACACACCCTGTGGGATTGAGTTACTCATACTCCCCATTCTGGAGAAAGAAGTTTCTCCTCAATTGTTTATGTGATTGATTAAAGACTGGCTTCTATTGATAGACATAGCTATAGTTACCTTATGATCTGAGACTTTTCTATGCCTATCCTTCTTCATAGCTCAAATTAATTGCATCTTAACTTCAGTTGTATCAGATTTTTCTTAATTATACTTATATTAGTTCAGAATAAGCTTTATCCTATTTTCAGAACCTCATCACCAAATGAAACACATTTTCTTCTGCAGAATCTTTTTGCTCTACAAATTGTCAATACCTTATTAATCCATTCTGAAGAAATGTCGGTTATTTAGTCTCTCTTCCTGGAAAGGTTCTCCACTTCTGCCAAGCCGTGTTCTCAGCTATGCAAACTATGTAAGTAACTGCTGAGGCAAGTGTATAAGAATGGACAACTCTTGCTTCGAAATGACTTAATAGTGCTAATCTCTGTTGCTGATCTTAAACTAAGGACAGCTCAAGTCCAACAATGGGCGATACAGCTCCTCGTAATGATTTAAGGCTGGATTAACATAATTGTTCTATTTTAACATCTGCCATCCTCAGCCAGAAAATTCCACCTGGAAGTCACAGTCAGCTTTTCCAATTGTTTATCATCAGTTAAGGAACCAACTTTAACTTTCATCTTCAACATCTTATACAGTGACTATAAAAAGTATTCAGCCCCCTTGGAAGTTTTTATGTTTTATTGTTTTACAACATTGAATCACAGTGGATTTAATTTGGCTTTTTTTTTTACACTGATCAACAGGAAAAGACTCTTTCATGTCAAAATGAACAAATATAAAGCACGAATTAATTGATTGCATAAGTATTCACCCCCTTTAATATGACACACCAAATCATCACTGGTGCAGCCAGTTGGTTTTAGAAGTCACATAATTAGTTAAGTGGAGATCACCATTTGCAGTCAAGGTGTTTCAATTGATTGTAGTAAAAATACACAGAGATCTGGCAGATCCAACTGCTGGTGAGTCATCAGAACATAGAACTTTCTTCCAGCTGACTTCAGAGTCTCCTGCATGCCTTCTGGCAAACTCTAGCCGAGATTTCATGTGAGTTTTTTCAACAGTGGCTTTCTCTTTGTAACTGTTCCATAAAGTTGCAACTGCTGAAGCACGCAAGCAACAGTTGTTTTATGTGCAATCTCCACCATCGCAGCCACTGAGGCTTGTAACTCTTCCAGAGCTGTCACAGGTCTCTTGGTGGCCTCCCTCACTTGTCCCCTTCTTGCACAGTCACTTAGTTTTTGAGAATGACCAGCTCTATGCAAATTTACAGCTGTGCCATATTCTTTCCATTTCTTAATGATTGACAACTGTACTCCAAGGGATATTCAAGCAACACACACAAAATGCTGGAGGAACTCAGCAGGCCAGGTAGCATCTATGGAAAAAAAGTACAGTCGACATTTTGGGCCGAAGGGCCTTTAATGTGCTGTGGACTTTTTAAACAGATGGATACAGAGTAAGGCAAAGTAGCATCAACCATGGATCCTTTACAGATTACAGAAGAGGTAGTGTTTGCTGCCCTGAGGCAAATTAGGGTGGATAAATCCCTCAGACCCTGTGGGAGGCAAGTGCAGAAATTGCTGGGTTTCTAGCAGAGATAGTTAAATCATTCTTAGCAATAGGTGAGGTACCAGAGGTTCCACAGGATTAAAAGATTGGAGGATAGTTAACATTGTTCCACTCTTTAAGAAAGGCTCTAAAAGTAAACAATAAAATTACAAGAAAGTTGATGATGGCAAAATAGTGGATGTTGTTTACATGGACCTTAGCAAGTCAGTTGACAAGGATCTACGTGGGATGGTTGCAAAAAGGATTAGTCTCTCGGCGTTCAAAATGAGGTAGTAAATTGGATTAGATATTGTCTTTGTGGGAAAAGCCAGAGAGTACTAGTATAAGACCATAAGACCATAAGATATAGGAGCAGAATTAGGCAATAGCCTGTTTGGTTTCTTGGAATGTATGCGGGATGGTTTTTTGAACCAACATGTCGAGGAACCAACTAGAGAGCAGGCTATTCTAGACTGGGCATTGAGCAATGAGGAAGGGTTAATTAGCAATCTTGTCGTGAGAGGCCCCTTGGGTAAGAGTGACCATAATATGGTGGAATTCTTCATTAAGATGGAGAGTGACATAGTTAATTCAGAAACAAAGGTTCTGAACTTAAAGAAGGGTAACTTTGAAGGTATGAGACGTGAATTAGCTAAGATAGACTGGCAAATGACACTTAAAGGGTTGACGGTGGATATGCAATGGCAAGCATTTAAAGATCGCATGGATGAACTACAACAATTGTTCATCCCAGTTTGGCAAAAGAATAAATCAAGGAAGGTAGTTCACCCGTGGCTGACAAGGGAAATTAGGGATAGTATCAATTCCAAAGAAAAAGCATACAAATTAGCCAGAAAAAGTGGCTCACCTGAGGACTGGGAGAAATTCAGAGTTCAGCAGAGGAGGACAAAGGGCTTAATTAGGAAGGGGAAAAAAGATTATGAGAGAAAACTGGCAGGGAACATAAAAACTGACTGTAAAAACTTTTATAGATATGTGAAAAGAAAAAGATTGGTTAAGACAAATGTAGGTCCCCTACAGACAGAAACAGGTGAATTGATTATGGGGAGCAAGGATATGGCAGACCAATTGAATAATTACTTTGGTACTGTCTTCACTAAGGAGGACATAAATAATCTTCTGGAAATAGTAGGGGACAGAGAGTCCAGTGAGATGGAGGAACTGAGGGAAATACATGTTAGTAGGGAAGTGGTGTTAGGTAAATTGAAGGGATTAAAGGCGGATAAATCCCCTGGGCCAGATGGTCTGCATCCCAGAGTGCTTAAGGAAGTAGCCCAAGAAATAGTGGACGCATTAGTGATAATTTTTCAAAACTCTTTATATTCTGGACTAGTTCCTGAGGATGGGAGGGTGGCTAATGTAACCCCACTTTTTAAAAAAGGAGGGAGAGAGAAACCAGGGAATTATAGACCGGTTAGCCTAACGTCGGTGGTGGGGAAACTGCTAGAGTCAGTTATCAAAGGTGTGATAACAGCACACTTGGAAAGCGGTGAAATCATCGGACAAAGTCAGCATGGATTTGTGAAAGGAAAATCATGTCTGACAAATCTCATAGAATTTTTTGAGGATGTAACTAGTAGAGTGGATAGGGGAGAACCAGTGGATGTGGTATATCTGGATTTTCAAAAGGCTTTTGACAAGGTCCCACACAGGAGATTAGTGTGCAAACTTAAAGCACACGGTATTGGGGGTAAGGTATTGATGTGGATAGAAAATTGGTTGGCAGACAGGAAGCAAAGAGTGGGAATAAATGGGACCTTTTCAGAATGGCAGGCAGTGACTAGTGGGGTACCGCAAGGCTCAGTGCTGGGACCCCAGTTGTTTACAATATATATTAATGACTTGGATGAGGGAATTAAATGCAGCATCTCCAAGTTTTGCAGATGACACGAAGCTGGGCGGCAGTGTTAGCTGTGAGGAGGATGCTAAGAGGATGCAGGGTGACTTGGATAGGTTAGGTGAGTGGGCAAATTCATGGCAGATGCAACTTAATGTGGATAAATGTGAAGTTATCCACTTTGGTGGCAAAAATAGGAAAACAGATTATTATCTGAATGGTGGCCGATTAGGAAAAGGGGAGGTGCAACGAGACCTGGGTGTCATTGTACACCAGTCGTTGAAAGTGGGCATGCAGGTACAGCAGGCGGTGAAAAAGGCGAATGGTATGCTGGCATTTATAGCAGGAGGATTCGAGTACAGGAGCAGGGAGGTACTACTGCAGTTGTACAAGGCCTTGGTGAGACCACACCTGGAGTATTGTGTGCAGTTTTGGTCCCCTAATCTGAGGAAAGACATCCTTGCCATAGAGGGAGTACAAAGAAGGTTCACCAGATTGAATTCTGGGATGGCAGGACTTTCATATGATGAAAGACTGGATGAACTAGGCTTATACTCATTGGAATTTAGAAGATTGAGGGGGGATCTGATTGAAACGTATAAAATCCGAAAGGGATTGGACAGGCTAGATGCAGGAAGATTGTTCCCGATGTTGGGGAAGTCCAGAACGAGGGGTCATAGTTTGAGGATAAAGGGGAAGCCTTTTAGGACCGAGATTAGGAAAAACTTCTTCACACAGAGAGTGGTGAATCTGTGGAATTCTCTGCCACAGGAAACAGTTGAGGCCAGTTCATTGGCTATATTTAAGAGGGAGTTAGATATGGCCCTTGTGGCTAAAGGGATCGGGGGTATGGAGGGAAGGCTGGTTGGATGATCAGCCATGATCATACTGAATGGCGGTGCAGGCTCGAAGGGCCGAATGGCCTATTCCTGCACCTATTTTCTGTGTTTCTATGTTTCTATGTTACATTGACTGAGGGATATTCATTAACAAGAAAATTCATCCACTTTAAAAAAAAATTGCAGAATACTTTATTACCACTGAGCAGACAGGTTTAACATTTCTGCCACATCCTCAGCATTGCTGGAATGTCAGCATAGAATTTAGTGCTGGGCTTTCTAAGTGTAGAACGTGAACTTATAATACAAGTGAGCATGCTTCCCACTAAGGAACTGCTGATGCTCTGTTAAATGAAATCAATATTGTAAGTGCAGCCTCTCCCTACTTCAAGTATAACTTCCAATTAAGGATGTCTTTTTTAGAATTTTACAGTGTGCTGAGCTGAATCTGCCCCTAATTGAGTGTTCCCACTGAATGACAAGCAGACAGCATTGCTTCTTCATCAGTCCTAACTTGTCTGTGGTTGGGAACTGTTCACCCTATAAATGTAATCTGCTGTTGTCACCATATGGCAAAAGAGCCAGAAAATGACTACTTGCCACTCCTTTCAGCAGCTGCTGCCTTCTGAATTGCAAACGCCAACATTACTCTCCTCATACAAGGCAGAAGAAACCCACGTAACCTATCACAACTATGCCAAATCTGACAGAGGAATTCCATCAAAACCATTCCCCTTCTTAACTCTCAATGATCGCAACTGGAAGTGCTGTTCTGCATAGGTACGTTCCAATGAGACAGGGAAAGGATGGTAGGGTACAGGAACCGTGGTGTACAAAGGCTGTTGAAAATCTAGTCAAGAAGAAAAGCTTATGAAAGATTCAAAAAACTAACTAATGATAGAGATCCAGAAGATTATAAGGCTAGCAGGAAGGAGCATAAAAATGAAATTAGGAGAGCCAGAGGGGGCCATGAGAAGGCCTTGGCGAGCAGGATTAAGGAAAACCCCCAAGACATTCTACTAGTATGTGAAGAGCAAGAGGATAAGACATGAGAGAATATGACCAATCAAGTGTGACAATGGAAAAGTGTGTATGGAACCGGAGGAGATAGCAGAGATACTTAATGAATACTTTGCTTCAATATTCACTGCGGAAAAGGACCTTGGCGATTGTAGGGATGACTTACAGCAGATGAAAAGATTGAGCATATAGACATTAAGAAAGAGGATGTGCTGGAGCTTTTGGAAAGCATCAAGTTGGATAAGTCTTCGGGACCAGATGAGATATAGCCCAGGCTACTGTGGGTGGCGAGGGAGGAGATTGCTGAGCAATGATCTTTGCATCACCAATGGGGACGGGAAAGGTTCCAACGGATTGAAGGGTTGCAGATGTTGTTCCCTTATGCAAGAAAGGGAGTAGAGATAGCACAGGAAATTATAGACCAGTGAGTCTTACTTCAGTGGTTGGTAAGTTGATGGAAAAGATCCTGAGAGGCAGGATTTATGAACATTTGGAGAGGCATAATATGATTAGAAATAGTCAGCATGTTTTTGTCAAAGGCAGATCGTGCCTTACGAGCCTGATTGAATTTTTTGAGGATGGGACTAAACACGTTGATGAAGGTAGAGCAGTAGATGTAGGTATATAGATTTCAGCAAGGCATTTGATAAGGTACCCCATGGAAGGCTTATTGAGAAAGTAAGGAGGCATGGGATCCAAGGGGACTTTGCTTAGTGGATGCAGAATTGGCTTGCTCACAGGACGCAAAGAGTGGTTGTAGACGGGTCGTATTCTACATGGAGGTTGGTGACCAGTGGTATGCCTCAGAGATCTGTTTTGGGACCCCTATGGGTAACCTTAGGTAATTTCTAAGTAAGTACATGTTTGGCACAGCACTGTGGGCCAAAGGGCCTGTACTGTGCTGTAAGTTTCTATGTTTCTAAAGTCAGAGATAAGGTTTGGAATTCTGGAAAGAAGCACATCAAAGACATGCCTTGCAGGTGTGGGTGAACTTTTCAAATCTTCTCTTTCTCTGTTATCTGAATCAGAATCAAGCTTAATATCACCAGCATGTGATGTGAGATTTGTTAACCTAGCAGCAGCAATACAATGTAATACATGATAATATAGAAAGAAAAAAATAAGTATATCAATTACAATAAGTATATATAGGTATATTGAATATATTAAAAATCGTACAAAAAACAGAAATAAGATATATTTAAAAATGAGGTCGTGTTCATGGATTCAATGTCCATTTAGTAATTGTATGGCTGAGGGGAAGAAGCTGTTCCTGAATCACTGATTGTGTGCCTTCAGGTCTCTGTACCTCCTTCCCGATGGTATACTGCCCGCCAAAGAGCAGATATGAACCTGAGATCAAGACTAGCCCTTTGGCTCCTCAACCAGTCAATATGGTCATGGCTGATTCTATTTTTTTCTGTCTGGTTTCCAATGACTTTATTCTTTTAATATATAAAAATCTATTGAACTCAGATTAAATATATCCAACAATTCTACTCCAGTTCTCTGAGAGTATAGTCCCTACTCTACAGAAATAAAGAGCTTCTCAACACCCATCCTGTCAAATTCTTAGCACAAGAAGCCTTGTAATAGTGTACATAATTATCCAAGAGATATGTGTAAAATCACCTGTCCATCTTTTCTCAGGACCATTCTGTATAAACAACTTTTCCACTCATCCGTGAAAACAATGGAAATAGTGAGAGTTAGCTGATAGACATCTACATGAAGTGTTGTCGCAGGAAAGCAGCACCCATCATTAAGGAACCCTACTGTCCAGGTCATGCTCTCTTCTTGCGGCTGCCATTAGAAAGAAGGTACAGGAGCCTCAAGTCGCACGCCACTAGGTTCAGGAACTGTTATTACCTGTCAACCATCAGGTTCTTGAGCCAGTGGGGACAACTTCACTTGATTGTTTATTTTTTTTCTCTCTCATCTCAAGCTGGTAAAACCTGAGGTATGGGCATAACCAGCCACACTCATTTCTCAAATGTTAGGAACTTTCGGACTATTCTAGTGGTGTTTTGTATTGTGGCTTTCTGAAGATTTACATATATATTGCTGTGTAGACCTAATTGTTCAATACTCTTGTCCAGTGACTTTGAGATGATGCCAGTTGCAGATACTACTACAGGGACAATGTATACCCTGTTAATGATCCATAGTCTTTCAATTTCCTCATGAGTTAAACTGCTGCAGGATCGTTTTTGGTTTCTCTTGGCATTTTCTACATTTATCATCTAGAATTTGTTGGTCTTAAATTATGTACTTCAGATCATCTTTTGTGTTCACTACTGGTTCTCTATTGTCAGAAGGACCTCTTCTGTTTCTGCAAAGAGGTCTCCAACTCGGAGCCAGGAGTTCAACACTTCCTTGTCAGCATCTAGTCTGCTCAGATCATGGCGATATCTTCCATTGAGGGCCATGATTTTTCATTAGTAAACTTTTTATTTCATAATGATAACTTCTGCATTTTTCTGGGTTGTGCTCTCATTTAAGTTTAGTGGTGTGTACTTCTTATCAGAATTGCATATGACCATGTGGAGCAATGATTCCTGTTTTCGTTGATGAAAGTATATTCTAGAAGTCTTAGCTGACAGTTGTGTAAATTTTTTATGTCTCTTATTCCTCTTCCCCCTTCTGTCCTATGTACTGTTAATCTAAACATGTTCGAGTATACATAGTGTTTTCTAAAGTTTGTCACTTCATTTCTCATTTTTCTTTGTAAATTTTCATATCAATTTCAGACCAAGATATTATAACAAAAGAATACATTAATATGAGTATAGCTAAAGTGTTATTTTTACTATTGAGCTCTGTTTGGCAGGTTTCTTAAGCCTTGAAGTAAATTTTGTTGAAAGTTTTCCCTTTATCACACTATATTTTCTTTGCTTGTTGATATCCCAGATACTTATAAATTTCATTTTCATCCTTCAGTTGTATTGTACCCTGTTGCTCTATTTTGTATTCTACTAGCTCTATAGCACATTTCGATATGTTTAATGTTCTGCACTTATCAAGTCCAAAATTCATGTTTATATCTTTTGAAAATAGTTCTACTATTTCCATTCTCCCAGATGACCACATCTGCACTACGTGCACCAAGCTGTAGCTCCTCAGAGAACGTTTTAAGGATTGGAGCTGAAGCTCGATGACCTTCGGCTCATACGTGAAAATAAGAAGGTGATGTATAGGAGCTACAGGAAATTAGGTTATAGGAGACAGGTAACTGGGTGACTCCCAGGAGAAGGAAGGGAAATGCACAGCCAGTGTAGAGTACCCTTGTGAATGCTAAGGATGAGATAGCTGGTTTACAAATGGAGGCAGTGTGTAATGAAACTCCTAGCAAGGAGAGGCTGGTGATTGGGCAAAATTGCAGTCAACAGGATGAGTTGCAATGTAAAAGATGGACAAAATCTGGTTGGAGGCTACACGGTGGAATATAAGGTGTTTGATAAGTTACCACATGCAAGGCTTTTTGAAAAAGTAAGGACGCATGGGATCCAAGGGGACATTGCTTTGTGCATCCAGAACTGGCTTGCCCACAGAAGGCAAAGAGTGGTTGTAGATGGGCCATATTTTGCACAGAGGTCGGTAAGCAGCGGTGTGCCTCAGGGATCTGTTCTGGGACCCCTACTCTTCGTGATTTTTATAAATGACCTGGATGAGGAAGTGGAGGGATGGGTTAGTAAATTTGCTGATGACACAAAGGCTGGGGGTTTTGTGGATAGTATGGAGGGCTGTCAGAGGTTACAGTGGGACATTGATATGATGCAAAACTGGGCTGAGAAGTGGCAGATGGAGTTCAACACAGATAAGTGTGAGGTGGGTCATTTTGGTAGGTCAAATATGATGGCAGAATATAGTATTAATGGTAAGACTCTTGGCAGTGCGGAGGATCAGTGGGATCTTGGGGTCCGAGTCCATAGGACACTCAAAGCTGCTGCACAGGTTGATTCTGTGGTTAAGAAGGCATACGGTGCATTGGCCTTCATCAATTGTGGGATTCAATTTAGGAGCTGAGAGGTAATGTTGCAGCTATATAGGACCCTGGTCAGACCCCAATTGGAGTACTGTGCTCAGTTCTGGTTGCCTCACTACAGGAAGGATGTGGAAACCATAGAAAGGGTGCAGAGGAGATATACAAGGATGTTGCCTGGATTGGGGAGCATGCCTTATGAGAATAGGTTGAGTGAACTCGGCCTTTTCTCCTTGGAGAGACGGAGGATGAGAGATGACCTGATAGAGGTGTATAAGATGATGAGAGGCATTGATCGTGTGGATAGTCAGTGGTTTTTTTCCCAGGACTGAAATGGTTAACACGAGAGGGCACAGTTTTAAGGTGCTTGGAAGTAGGTACAGAGGCGATGTCAGGGGTAAGTTTTTTTACGCAGTGAGTGGTGAGAGTATGGAATGGGCTGCTGGCGACAGTGATGGAAGCTGAAGCGATAGGGTCTTTTAAGAAACTCCTGGTTAGGTACTTGGAGCTTAGAAAAACAGAGGGCTATGGGTAACCCTAGGTAATTAAGGTAAGGACATGTTTGGCACAACTTTGTGGGCAGAAGGGTCTGTATCGTGCTGTAGGTTTTCTATATTTCTATGTTTCTATCATAATGAGATCATATTTTATTCTTGTACACTCTGCTGAGTACATGCTAATTTTGCTCATATTTTCTAAGAAACTGCTTTGTCCCAATAATTTAGAAGATTAAAAGATAAGTTTTAATTGTCACATGTATATTGAAATATGGAAACATACAATGAAATATATCATTTGTGTCAAATCAAATCAGAAAGGATTGTGTTGGGGGCAGCCGGAGAGTATCATTAAGCTCCAGTGCCAACATATCACGCCCACAACTCATTAACCCTAACTGTATATCTTTGGAATGGATGCAGAATCCGGAGCACTCTGAGGAAATCCTTGCAGTCACAGGAAGAACGTACAAACTCATTTAAGACAGCAACGGGAATCAAATGCTGTTCGGTGATTGTTGGCATTGGAAGATTATTGCACTGTTATGTTAACAGGCCACACTTTATTGAAAGATAAAAGCATTGTCAGAAAGAGCAGAGAGAAGAAATAAAACCTTTTTCTAAATGTCTGTTGAAGAGAGATGTAGTCTTCATTCATTGAAAATGACTAAGTTTGTTTTAATAATTTCTTTAAAAGCTTGGGGCTGAAAAGCATGTCTTTTGACCTGACAGATCTGTTACCTTGATTTCTGAGCTGTTCTGATGATTGAATTGGCTAAGAGCATTAAAATGCTTCCACACCAAAGCACAGATAATGTAAGCTTCTTAAAGCCAAGCACAAGCATTAACCCCAAAAAGATGTCTGACCATTCAGTACAATAGACCAAAGACGGTAGAGATTGATTGGGATGTCCAAAGGCAGTATTTAAAGGTTTGCTAAGGCTATTGGGGAGAGTTTAAACTAGAATTGCTGGGGGATGGGAACCAAACTGAAGAGACGGAAGAAGAGGCGGTTGGCTCACAAATAGAGAAAGCTTGGAGAGAGTGCGAGAGGGAGGATAGGCTGGTGATAGAGAAGGGCCGCACTCAGACCGATGGTTTGAGATGTGTCTATTTTAATGCAAGGAGTATTGTGAAGAAAGCAGATGAGCTTAGAGTGTGGACCAGTACCTGGAGATATGATGTGGTGGCCATTGCAGAGACTTGGATGGCTCAGGGACAGGAATGGTTACTTCAAGTGCAAGGTTTTAGGTGTTTCAGAAAGGACAGGGAGGGAGGCAAAAGAGGTGGGAGCGTGGTACTGTTGATCAGAGATAATGTCATGGCTGCAGAAAAAGAGGAAGTCATGGAGGGATTGTCTTCTGAGTCTCTGTAGGTGTAAGTTAGAAACAGGAAGGGGTCAATAACTCTACTCGGTGTTTTTACAGACCACTCAATAGTAACAGGGACATTGAGGAGAAGATAGGGAGACAGATTCTGGAAAGGTGTAATAATAACAGGGTTGCCATGGTGGGAGATTTTAATTTCCCAAATATCGATTGGCATCGCCCAAGAGCAAGGGGTTTATATGGGGTGGAGTTTGTTAGGTGTGTTCAAGAAGGTTTCCTGACACAGTATGTAGATAAACCCACAAGAGGAGAGGCCGTACTTGATCTGGTATTGGGAAATGAACGTGGTCAGGTGTCAGGTCTCTCAGTGGGAGAGCATTTTGGAGATAGTGATCACAATTCTATCTCCTTTACCAAAGCATTGGAGAGGAACAGGAACAGACAAGTTAGGAAAGCGTTTAATTGGAGTAAAGGGAAATATGAGGCCATCAGGCAGGAACTTGGAAGCATAAATTTGGAACAAATGTTCTCAGGGAAATGTATGGTAGAAATGTGGCAAATGTTCAGGGGATATTTGCGTGGTGTTCTGTATAGGTATGTTCCAATGAGACAGGGAAAGGATAGGAGGGTACAGGAACCATGGTGTACAAAGGCTGGTGAAAATCTAGTCAAGAAGAAAAGCTTACGAAAGATTCAAAAAAGTAGGTAATGATAGAGATCTAGAAGATTATAAGGCTAGCAGGAAAGAGTTTAAGAATGAAATTAGGAGAGCCAGAAGGGGCCATGAGAAGGTCTTGGCGGGCAGGATTAAGGAAAACCCCAAGGCATTCTAGAAGTATGTGAAGAGCAAGAGGAAATGATGTGAGAGAATAGGACCAATCAAGCGTGACAGTAGAGAAGTGTGTATGGAACCGGAAGAGAGTTCGGCACAGACTAGAAGGGCCGAGATGGCCTGTTTCCGTGCTGTAATTGTTATATGGTTATATGGTTGTATAGATAGCAGAGGTACTTAATGAGTACTTTGGTCAGTATTCACTACGGAAAAGGATCTTGTCGATTGTAGGGTTGTTAGTAGGATGTGCAGGAGCTTTTGGAAAGCACCAAGTTGGATAAGACACCGGGACCAGACGAGATATACCCCAGGCTATTGTGGGAAGCGAGGAAGGAGATTGCTGAGCCTCTGGTGATGATCCTTGCATCATCAATGGGGATGGGAGAGGTTCTGGAGGATTGGAGGGTTGCAGATGTTGTTGCCTTATTCAAGAAAAGGAGTAGAGATAGCCCAGAAAATTATAGACCAGTGAGTCTTACTTCTGTGGTTGGTAAGTTGATAGAGAAGATCCTAAGAGGCAGGATTTATGAGCATTTGGAGAGGCATAATTTGATTAGGAATAGTCAGCATGGCTTTGTGAAAGGCAGGTCGTGCCTTACGAGACAGATTGAATTTTTTGAGGATGTGACTAAACACATTGATGAAGGTAGAGTGGTAATTGTAGTATATATTTTGGATGTGGTTGAGGGAGATGACCTGAAAGAGGATAACCATGGCGATCGGATCTCTGGCACTGAGCCTGGTCCCGTGGTGCAGAAGGGAAAGAGGAAGATTAGATGAGAGGGGAACTGGTCAAAGTTGACTGGAAAGGGACATTTGCAGGAAGGACAGCAGAGTAGAAATGGCTGGAGTTTCTGCAAAAAATGAGGGAAGTGCAAGACAGGTATATTCCAAATAAGAAGAAATTTTCAAAGGGAAGAAGGACGCTATTGTGGCTCACAAGTGAAATCAGAGCCAAAGTAAAAACAAAAGAGGGGCATACAAGGAAGCCAGAGCTAGTGAGAAGATAAAGGATTGGGAAGCTTTTAAAAACTTCCAGAAGGAAACTAAGAAGGTCACTAGGAAGGAAAAGCTGAATTATGAAATGAAGCTGGCGACTAATATCCAAGAAGATACTGAAAGTATTTTTAAAGTATATAAAGGGTAAAAGAGAGTCGAGGGTAGATATAGGACCAGTACAAAATGACGCTGGAGATATTGTAATGAGAGACACAGAGATGGCAGAGGAACTGAATGCGTATTTTGCATCAGTCTTCACAGTGGAAGACCTCTCCAGTATACTGGACATCCAAGAGTGTCAGGGAAGTGAAGTTTGTACAGTGAAAATTATGACTGAGAAGGTGCTCAGGAAGCTTAATGATCTGAGGGTGGATAAATCTCCTGGACCTGATGGAATGCACCCTCAGGTTCTAAAGGAAGTAGCTGGAGAGATTGCGGAGGCATTAACAATGATCTTTCAAGAATCGATAGATTCTGGCATTGTACTGGATGACTTGAAAATTGCAAATGTTACTCCGCTATTTAAGAAGGGTGGGAGGCAGCAGAAAGGAAACTATAGACCTGTTACCCTGACATCAGTGGTTGGGAAGTTGTTGGAATCGATTGTTAGGGATGAGATTATGGAGTACCTGGAGGCACATGACAAGATTGGCCAAAGCCAGCATGGTTTCCTGAAAGGAAAATCTTGCCTGACAAACCTACTGTAATTCTTTGAGGAAAGTATAAGCAGGGTAGACAAAGGAGATGCAGTAGACGTGGTGTACTTGGATTTTCAGAAGGCCTTTGACAAGGTGCCGCACATACAGCTGTTAAGCAAGATAAGAGCCTTCTGTTTGTGATTTTTATACGTGGCCTGGATGAGGAAGTGGAGGGATGGGTTAGTAAATTTGCTGATGACACAAAGGTTGGGGGTGTTGTGGATAGTATGGAGGTCAGTCAGACGTTACAGAGGGACATCGATAAGATGCAAAAGTGGGCTGAGGAGTGGCAAACGGAGTTCAACCCAGATAAGTGTGAGGTGGTTCATCTTGGTAGGTCAAATATAATGGCAGAATATAGTATTAATGGTAAGACTTGGCAGTGTGGAGGATCGGAGGGATCTTGGGGTCTGAGTCCATAGGACACTCAAAACTGCTGTACAGGTTGACTCTGTAGTTAAGAAGGCATACAGTGCATTGGCCTTCATCAACCGTGGGATTGAATTTAAGAACCTGGAGGTACTGTAACATCTATATAGGACCCTGGTCAGACCCCACTTGGAGTACTGTGCTCAGTTCTGGTCACCTTACTACAGGAAGGATGTGAGGTGATTTACAAGGACGTATTCTGGATTGGGGAGCATGCCTTATGAGAATAGGTGAGTGAACTAGGCCTTTTCTCCTTGGAGCGGGGGAGGATGAGAAGAGACCTGTTTGAGGTGTATAAGATGATGGGAGGCATTGATCGTGTGGATAGATAGTGGGTTTTTCCCAGGGCTAAAATGGCTAGCACGAGAGGGTACAGTTTTAAGGTGCTTGGAAGTTGGTACAGAGGAGATATCAGGGTAAGTTTTTTATGCAGAGGGTGGTGAGTGTGTGGAATAGCCTGCCGGTGACAGTGGTGGAGGTGGATACAATAGGGTCTTTTAAGAGACTGCTGGATAGGTACATAGGGCTTAGAAAAATAGAGGTCTATGGGTAACCCTAGGTAATTTCTAAAGTAAGTACATGTTTGGCACAGGATTGTGGGCCAAAGGGCCTGTATTGTGCTGTAGGTTTTATATGTTTCTAAAATGTACATGCCATTGCATCCATCGTCTATAAAGTTAAAGAATCATAGAAAAGTATGGCAGAGAAACAGACCCTTCAGCCCATCTAGTCCCGGATGGAAATGAAAAGCTCCAAATTCATGTCATAGTCATAGAGTCAAATAAAGAAGTGAAGTACAGAAACAGGTCCCTTGGCCTATCTAGTCCATGCCAAAACCACTTAAACGGCCTACTCCCATCGACCTGCATCAGCCCCATAGTCCTCCATACCCCTACTATCCATGTACCCATCCAAACTTCTCTCAAACGTTGAAATTGTGCTGCAGCTCACTCCACACTCTCAGAACCCTCTGATGATGAGGTCTCTGTTAGTCAGGGCCAACCACGGACGGTGTGTCCTCGCTGTCCAGATACACAAGCCAAGGCTCCATCATATAGAGAGCAAGCTCTTGCTGTTGTGTCTGTGCAACTACATATCAGTTCAATAAAAGCACACATGTGCGAGATGGCTTTAACTGGTGTATTTAGATTGCAGCAAAAGAGAGAGAGAGAAAGAGAGAGAGAGAGAGGGAACAGATGTGCATGTGTAGATAACAGATCAATATGTATGCGCAGACAACAGATCAATACATAGTGCTAAGGAAAGTCATTGCTCTAAAAGAAATAGATCCATACACTTCCTCCCCTTTGGATTAATGCAGCATAAAACTCTATATGTACAAAACATTAAATTTCCCTTTAGATAAACTATATTTCAAATAAATAAGTTTTCACAATAACGGGCCATAACTAACTTCACTATACTAAAGATTCAATCTTTTGGTGTGCTCTGTTTCTTTCAGGATAGCACCTTTGGACCAGTAGAATGGAGGTGCTTTTCTAAGACAACGTTCTTCGTTGCCAGTATCATGTTGCTGTCAGTGACATGATCATCATTGACAGACAAGTCCGGTGGCTGTAATGTGTCAGTCTCTTTGGATGCAATCGACTCAGGTGTTTTCTTCGGTTGAGCATCCACTATCTGGTCCACATTAAGTCTCCATGTATGATCTCCAACAACCACTATGTACGTCAGTGGTCCAGTCCTTGTAGCTATCCTACCAGCTACCCACTTGTCTTCTTGGTAATCAAGCACCAGGACTTCCTGTCCAACCTCAAAGCTCCTTGCTGCTTCACTTGACAACTGGCTGAAATGTTTATTCTACACTTCCCTACGTAAATCTGGTTTCAGAAGGTCTATGTGTGATTTGTTCTCATGAACAGCATTGCTTGATTTGTTGTCGCATGAACAGAGTTCCAAGACACAAAAAGGAAATTGTCCAACTTGTGCTGTAGAGAAATGTCCTCCTTGTCCATAGCTTTAATGGATTTCTTGAAGGTTTGGATAAACCTTTCAGCTAATCCACTTGTAGCTGGGTGATGAGGAGCTGACTTGAAATGACTAACAAGGGAAAATCTGAAGTTGCTGGAAGTCAAGCAATACACACAAAATGCTGGAGGAACTCAGCAGGCCAGGCAGCATCTATGGAAAAGAGTGCAGTCGATGTTTTGGGTGATAGGTGAAACACAAAGGGGGAGGAATGAAGTAAAGAGCTGGAAAGTTGATTGGTGAAAGAGATACAGGGCTGGAGAAGGGGGAGTCTGATAGAAGAGAATAGAAGGGAATTAAAAGTAACATTAGCAAATTTGCCGATGACACAAAGCTGTGTGGCAGTGTGAAATGTGAGGAGGATGTTATGAGAATGCAGGGTGACTTGGACAGGCTGGGTGAGTGGGCAGATGCATGGCAGATGCAGTTTACTGTGGATAAATGTGAGCTCCGCCTTTCAATCATGGTCAATGCTTTTTACCTCTCCTCAGCCATACTCCTCACACTACTCCAAATAACTTTTGATGCCATGTCCAATCAAGAATCTATCAAGCTCGGCCTTAAGTACACCCAACAACCTGACTTCTACATCTGCCTGTGGTAACAAATTCCACAAATTCACCACCATCTGGCTAAAGAAATTTCTCTGCATCTCTGTTTTAAATGGATGCCCTTCTGTCCTGAGCCTGTGCCCTCTTGTCCTAGATTCCCCCACCATGGGAAAAATCCTTTCCACATCTACTCTGTCTAGGCCTTTCAACATTTGAAAGGTCTCAATGAGATCCCCCCTTGTCCTTCTTAATTCCAGCGAGTACAGACCCTGAACTATCAAACGTTCGTCTTATGATTACCTTTTCATTCCCAGAATCATCCTTGCGAACTGCCTCTAAATCCTCTCCAATGCCAGCATATCTCTTCTTAGAGGAGGAGCCCAAAACTGTTCACAATACTCAAGGTGAGGCTTCACTAGAGCCTTATAAAGCCTCAGCATCACATCCCTGCTTTACTATTCTAGACCTCTTGAAATTAATGCTAATTTGGGATTAGCCTTCCTCACCACTGACGCAATCTACAAGTTAACCTTTAGGGTATTCTGCACAGGACTCCCAAGTCCCTTTTCATCTCAGATTTTTGGAATTTCTCCCCAGTTAGAAAATAGTCTGCACATTTATTTCTACTACCAAAGTGCATTACCATGCATTTTCCAACATTGTATTTCATTTGTCACTTTCTTACCCATTCTCCTAATCTGTCCAAGTCCTTCTGCATCCTACCTGTTTCCTCAACACCACCTGCCCCTCCACCAATCTTCATATCATCTGCAGACTTGGCAACAAAGCCATCTATTCCATCATCTAAATCATTTATATACAGCATAAAAAGGAACGGTCTCAACACCGACCCCTGCGGAACACCACTAGCCAATGGCAGCCAACCAGAAAAGGATCCTCTTATTCCCACTCACTGCCTCCTACCAATCAGCCAATGCTCTCCTGTAATACCATGGGCTCTTAACTTGTTCAACAGCCTCATTTGTGGCACCTTGTCAAAGGCCTTTGAAAGTCCAAATATGTAACATCCACTGCATCCCCTTTATCTGTCCTAACTGTCCATAAGACATAGGAGCATAATTAGGCTATCTGGCCCATAGAGTCCGCTCCGCCATTCAATCATGGTTGATGCTTTTTTCTCACTTCCTCAACCCCAGTTCCCAACCTTCTCCTCATCACCTTTGATGCCATGTCCAATCAAAAACCTATCAATCTGTGTCATAAATACACCCAATGACCTGGCCTCCACAAATGAATGTGGCAACAAATCTCATAAATTCACCACCGTTTGGCTAAAGAAATTTCTCCACATCTCTGTTTTGAAAGAGTGATCTTCTATCCTGAGGCTACGCCCTCTTGTCCTAGACTCTCCCACTATGGGAAACACCCCTGCCACATCTACTCTGTCTAGGCCTTTCAACATTCGAAAGGTTTCAATGAGATCCCCATCCCCATCCTTCTGAATTCCAGTGAGTTCAGACCCAGAGCCATCAAACGTTCCTCCATGATAACCCTTTCATTCCTGGAATCACCCTTCTGCATCCTACCTGTTTCTTCAACACTACCTGCCCCTCCACCAATCTTCATATCATCTGCAAACTTGGCAACAAAACCATCTATTCCATCACCTAAATTATTTATATACAGCATAAAAAGAAGTGGTCCCAAAACTGACCTCTACGGAATACCACTGGCAGCCAACCAAAAAAGGATCCTTTTATTCCCACTCACTGCCTCCTACCAATCAGCCAATACTCTAACCATGTTAGTAACTTTCTTGTAATACCATGGGCTCTTAACTTGGTAAGCAGCCTCATGTGTGGCACCTTGTCAAAGGTCTTCTGGAAGCCCAAATATACAACATCGACTGCATCCCTTGTATCTATTCTACCCTCAAAGAATTCCAACAGGCTTGTCAGGCAGGACTTTCCCTGAAGAAAACCATGCTGACTTTGTCCTATCTTGTCCTGTATCACCTAGTACTCCATAACCTCATCATTAACAATTGACTACAACATCTTCTCTACCACTGAGGTCAGGCTAACTGGTGTATAATTTCCTGGAATACCATGGGCTCTTGATTTAGTAAGCAGCCTCATGTGTGTGCCTTGTGAAAGGGTTTCTGAATGCCCAAATACGCAACATCCACTGCATTCCCTTTATCTATCCTATGTGTAATCTCCTCAAAGAATTCCAACAGGTTCATCAGGCAAGACAGTCCCTCAAGGAAACCGTGCTGACTTTGTCCTATCTTGTCCTGTGCCACCAAGTACTCCATGACTTCATCCTTAACAATGGACTACAATATCTTTCCAACCACGGAGGTGGGGCTAACTGGTGTATAATTTCCTTTCTGTTGCCTTCTTCCTTTCTTAAAGAGTGGGGTGACATTTGCAGTTTTCCAGTCCTCTGGCACCATGCCAGCATCCAATGATTTCTTTTTATTTTTAAAATTTTCAAAAAAAAACAATGAAATCAACAAGAACTTACCAGCTCAGACATGTATAAAAATGAAATAAGCAAAAAAAAAAGACATAACATTAGAGGGATGCCTATTGTACAAAGTGCTCAAAAATACTAAACATTAAATCTCAAATGAGGGCCGTGAGAAATCAGCTGGGGGGAAATTGCTCATCTGCCCCCGGCCTCGTCCAGGTACGCAAGAAATGGATCCCAGATAGCCGAAAATTTTTAATTGAATTGGTTCTCAAGAACCTAAGTTTCTCCATCTGTATGACTGAGATCATATCAGCCATCCATCTCCGAAAGGAAGGGGGAGAAGGTAAGTCTCAAGGTAAGTCTTTTGGCAACAATCATCCCCAACATCAGAGATTGTTGTATGACTGCAGGGAAACAAATAGTACATTGCGAGCAGCCAAATATAGTGAGACCAGCTTCCAAGGAGAAGGATCTTTTATAGGCCTTTGAGTACCAGTCGAATATTTTGGACCAAAATCCAGTCAGTAATGGGCAAAACCAAAAGGTCAAAAGGTGTGTGACAACGTGGCTTCCGTCCCTTGGCATCTATCACACATTGACGAGACAGAAGGGTAAATCCTGTGCAATCTAAGTTTTGAGTAAGACACTACATTCAATCTAAGTTAGAGTAAGTAGACACTACATTCAATCTAAGATTTGTAATTTTGAAATCCTTCCAGGGAAACATATGTTTTTTGATATTTTAAAGAACCCTCCTGATTCCAGGCATCTCGTTTCTAAGTTTGTACGTTTGTTTGATAATTGCACTGTAGCGTTTACTGTGAAGATTAGAGACACCTGGAGAGAGGAGTTGGGCATTGAATTATCTGAAGCTGCCTGGGGTAAGTGTTTGTCTATGGTACAGGCTTGCTCTGTCAACAGCAGGCACAAACTGATCCAGTTTAAAGTTGCACACCAACTCCATTACTCTAAACTTAGATTGCACAGCGTCCAATAATCTTTGGAAGATCATTACTAATGCCTCCACAAGCTCTGCCACTACCTCTTTTAGAACCCTAGGGTGCAGTCCATCTGGTCCTAGTGATTTATGTACCCTTAGGTCTTTCAGCTTTTTGAGCACCTTCTCCCTTGTAATAGTAACTGCACTCACTTCTCCTCCCTCACACCCTTCAACATCTGGCACACTGCTAGTGTCTTCCATAGTGAAGACTGAAGGAAAATACTCATTTAATTCATCTACCATCTCCTGGTCCCCCATTATTATTTCTCTGGTCTCATTTTCTAGCAGTCCTATATCCATTCACATCTCTCTTTTATTTTTAAAGTAAAAATCTTTCACTTTGATATTGTTTGCTAGCTTGCTTTCATATTTCATCTTTTCCCTCCTAATGATTCTTTTAATGATATCTCTAAGATAACCTGTGGTGGGAGAGAGAACAGCCAGAGGTCATGGTACATATTGCTACCAATGACATAGGTAGGAAAAGGGAAGAGGTCCTGAAAACAGACTACAGAGAGTTAGGAAGGAAGTTGAGAAGCATGACTGCAAAGGTAGTAATCTTGGGATTACTACCTGTGCCACACGACAGTGAGTATAGGAATAGGATGAGGTGGAGAATAAATGCGTGGCTGAGGGATTGGAGCAGGAGGCAGGGACTTGGATTTCTGGATCCTTGGGACATCTTTTGGGGCAGGTGTGACCTGTACAAAAAGGACAGGTTGCACTTGAATCCCAGGGGACCCAATTATCTTGGCGGGGAGGTTTGCTAAGGCGACTGTGGAGAGTTTAAACTAGAATCGTTGGGGGGTGGGAACTGAACTGAAGAGACTGGGGAAGAGGAGGTTGGCACACAAATAGAGAAAGCTTGTAGACAGTGCGCGAGGGAGGATAGGCTGGTGATAGAGAAGGGAAGTGCTCAGAGAGGGAGGCAAAAGAGGTGGGGGCGTGGTGATCACAATGGAGGGATTGTCTACGGAGACTCTGTGGGTGGAGATTAGGAACAGGAAGGAGTTAATAACTTTACCAGGTGTTTTTTATAGGCTGCCCAATAGTAACAGAGATATCAAGGAGCAGGTAGGAAAACAGATCCTGGAAAGATGTGACGATAACAGAGTTGTCGTGATGGGAGATTTTAACTTCCCAAATATCGATTGGCATCTCCCTAGAGCAAGGGGTTCAGATGGGGTGGAGTTTGTTAGGTGTGTTCAGGAAGGTTTCTTGACACAATATGTAGATAAGCCTACAAGAGGAGAGGCTGCACTTGATTTGGTATTGGGAAATGAACCTGGTCAGGTGTCAGATCTCTCCGTGGGAGAGCATTTTGGAGATAGTGATCATAATTCTGTCTCCTTTACAATAGCATTGGAGAGAGATAGGAACAGACAATTTAGAAAAGCGTTTAATTGCAGTAAGGGGAATTATGAGGCTATCAGGCAAGAAATTGGAGGCTTAAATTGGGAACAGAAGTTCTCAGGGAAAAGTACAGAAGAAATGTGGCAAATATTCATGGGATATTTGTATGGAGTTCTGCATAGGTACATTCCAATGAGACAGGGAAGTTATGATAGGGTACAGGAACCGTGGTGTACAAAGGCTGTAATAAATCTAGTCAAGAAGAAAAGAAAGGCTTACAAAAGGTTCAGAGAGCTAGGTAATGTTAGAGATCTAGAAGATTATAAGGCTAATAGAAAGGGGCTTAAGAAGGAAATTAAGGGAGCCAGAAGGGGCCATGAGAAGGCCTTGGCGGGCAGGATTAAGGAAAACCCCAAGGCATTCAACAAATATGTGAAGAGTAAGAGGATAAGACGTGAAAGAATAGGACCTATCAAGTGTGACAGTGGGAAAGTGTGTCTGGAACTGGAGGAAATAGCAAAGGTACTTAATGAATACTTCACTTCAGTATTCACTATGGAAAAGGATCTTGGTGATTGTAGCGATGACTTGCAGCAGACCGAAAAGCTTGAGCATGTAGATATTAAGAAAGAGGATGTGCTAGAGCTTTTGGAAGGCATCAAGTTAGATTAGTCGCCAGGACCGGATGAGATGTACCCCAGGCTACTGTGGGAGGCGAGGGGGGAGATTGCTGAGCCTCTGGCAATGATCTTTGCATCATCAATGGGGACAGGAAAGGTTCTGGAGGATTGGAGGGTTGCGAATGTTGTTCCTTTATTCAAGAAAGGGAGTAGAGATAGCCCAGGAAATTATAGAGCAGTGAGTCTTTCCTCAGTGGTTAGTAAGTTGATGGAGAAGATCCTGAGAGGCAGGATTTATGAACATTTGGAGAGGTATAATATGATTAAGAGCACTCAGTATGCCTTTGTCAAGGGCAGGTCGTGCCTTATGAGCCTGATTGAATTTTTTTGAGGATATGACTGAACACACTGATGAAGGAAGAGCAGTCGATGTAGTGTATACGGATTTCAGCAAGGCATTTGATAAGTTAGCCCATACAAGGCTTATTGAGAAAGTAAAGAGGCATGGTATCTAAGGGGACATTGCTTTGTGGATCCAGAACTGGCTTGCCCACAGAAGGCAAAGAGTGGTTGTAGACAGGTCATATTCTGCAGGGAGGTTGGTCACCAGTGGGGTGCCTCAGGGATCTGTTCTGGGACCCTTACTCTTCGTGATTTTTATGGATGACCTGGATGAGGAAGCGGAGGGATTGGTTAGTAAGTTCGCTGAGGTTGGAGGTGTTGTGGATAGTCTGGAGGGCTGTCAAAGTTTACAGCGGGACATTGACAGGATGCAAAACTGGGCTGAGAAATGGCAGATGGAGCTCAACACAGATAAGTGTGAAGTGGTTCATTTTGGTAGGTCAAATATGATGGCAGAATATAGTATTAACAGTATGACCCTTGGCAGTGTGGAGGATCAGAGGGATCTTGGGGTCCAAGTCCATAGGACGCTCAAAGCAGCTGCACAGTTTGACCTTGTGGTTAAGAAGGCATACGGTGTATTGGCCTTCATCAATCGTGGAATTGAATTTCGGAGCCAAGAGGTAATCTTGCAGCTATATTGGACCCTGGTCAGACCGCACTTGGAGTACTGTGCTCAGGTCTGCTCGCCTCACTACAGGAAAGATGTGGAAGCCATAGAAAGGGTGCAGAGGAGATTTACAAGGATGTTGCCTGGATTGGGGAGCATGCCTTACGAGAATAGGTTGAGTGGACTTGGCCTTTTCTCCTTGGAGCGACGGAGGATGAGAGGTGACCTGCTAGATGTGCATAAGATGATGAGAGGCATTGATTGTGTGGATAGTCAGAGGCTTTTTCCCAGGGCTGAAATGGTTGCCACAAGGGACACAGGTTTAAGGTGCTGGGAAGTAGGTACAGAGGAGATGTCAGGGATAAGTTTTTTACCCAGAGAGTGGTGAGTGCATGGAATGGGCTGGCGGCAATGGTGGTGGAGGTCTTTTAAGAGACTTTTAGATAGGTACATGGAGCTTAGTAAAATGGAGGGCTATAGATAAGCCTAGTAATTTCTAAGGTAGGGACATGTTCGGCACAATTTTGTGGGCCAAAGGGCTAGTATTGTGCTGTAGGTTTTCTATGTTTCTATGTTAGTTGCTCTGTGTAGGGTTTTAAAAGCTTCCCAATCCTCTGTCTTCCCACTAATTTTTGCTTTGTTGTATGGCCTCTCTTTTGTTTTTACATTAGCTTTGACATCCCTTGTCAGCCACAGTTGTATTATTTTGCCATTTGAGTATTTCTTCAGTTTTTGAATCCATCTATCCTGCACCTTCCTCATTTGTCCCAGAAAGTCACACCTTTACTGCTCTGCGGTCATCCCTGCCAGCATCTTCTTCCAATTTACTTTGGCCAACACTTCACTCATACCACTGTAATTTCCTTTACTCCACTGAAATACTGCTATGTCAGACTTTACAACTATCAGATTTCAAGCTGAACTCAATGATACCGTATCTGTTAAATAGGGGCTGTGGACAATTCTGATTTGATGGAGAACGGATGTGAAAGCACAGAAGAACATCTGGAGAAATTTCTGAAACGCTTGTTTGCTGCTGTCGTTACTGCGTGGTCGGGAATCTTTCAGAGGGTAGGCCTCAAAATCCCCGGCTTTGCCTGCTGTTGGCGACCGAGGTTGAGGTCGAATAGTTCAGACAGAGATGGTGCTCAGTACTCGGTGTCGGACAGCTGATCAGAGCTCGAAGTTTTCAGATGGCTCAGAGTTGGACTGTGGTCGGCATGGCAGGGAGAGTTCTTCCTTCTCCCATCTGCGTGAGATGTGGGATGTTTGAGAGACTTTGAACTTTTTACTGTGCTCATGGACTGTTCTTCATCAAGTTATGGTATTGTTGCACTGTTGTAACTATATGTTATGATTATGTGGTTTTGTCAATTTTTTCAGTCTTGGTCTGTCCTATGTTTTGTGATATCACACCGGAGGAAATATTGTATCATTTCTTAATGCGTGCATTACTAACCAATTTCCCCCTGGGATCAATAAAGTATGATGATGACTATGACTACTAAATGACAATAAAAGAGGACTACGTGTCTTCATAATCTAAAAATCATATTGTGATCACTGACTCCTGAGGGTTCTTTTACCTTAAGCTCCCTAATCACCTCCAGTTCAGACATAACATCCAATCCAGTATAGCTGATCCCCTGTTAGGTTCAATGACAAACTGTTCTAAAAAGCCATCTCATAGGCATTCAACAAACTCACTCTCTTGGGATCCATTTCCAACCTGATTTTCTCCATCAACCTGCATGTTGATATTTCCCAATACATTTCCCTTTCGACACACTTTTTCTAGTTCCTGTTGTAATCTGTGTTCCACACCCCAGCTACTGTCTGGAGGCCTGTATATAATTATCATCAGGGTTCTTTTACTTTTGCATTTTCTTAACTCAACCCACAAGGATTCAAAATCTTCCGATCCTATGTCACAGGTTTCTACTGATTTGATATTATTCTTTACCAGCAGAGCCATGCCGCCATCTCTGCCGACCTTCCTGTCCTTCCAATATAATGTGTAACCTTGGACATTCAACTCCCAACTACAACCATCCTTCAGTCACGATTCAGTGATGGCAACATCATCATCCCCAAGTGCAAAAAGATCATCCACCTTATTTCTTATACTCTGTGCATTGAGATATAACACTTTGAGTGCTGCATTTGCTACCCTTTTTGAATCTGTATCCCTAATGTACTGATATGCATCTTGCAGGCTGCAATTATGTCCTATGATCAGCCTGCCCTTCCTGACAGTCTCATTGCATGTTATCTTTGGTTTTTTACCATCTGTCCTATCCTGAGTCCCTTCACTCCGATTCCCATCGCCCTGCCAAAATGGTTTAAACCCTCCTCAACAGCTCTAACAAACCTGCCTGTGAGAATATTGGTCTCCTTTGGCTTCAGATGAAACCTGTCCCTTTTGTACAGATCATTCCTCCCACAGAAGAGATCTCAATGATCCAAGAACCTGAAGCTCTGCCCCTGTACCAGCTTTCAGCCACACATTTATCTGCCAAATCATCCTGTTTCTACCCTCACTGGCGCTTGACACAGGCAGCAATCCAGAAATTACTACCCAGGAGGCCCCGCTTCTTAGCTTTCTACCTAGCTCTCTAAATTCTCTTTTCAGGCCCTCTTTGCTTTTCCTTTCTATGTCATTGTAGCATTATGTACCAAGACATCTGGCTGCTCTCCCACCCTCTCCAAAATGCTGTGGATGCGATCTGAGATGTCCCTGACCCGGGCACCTGGGAGGCAACATACCATCCGGGTGTCCTCTTCACGTACACAGAATATGCTGTTTGTTCCTCTGACTATTGAGTCCCCTGTCACTACCGCTACCCTCTTCTCCCTCTTTCACTTCTGCTCCACTGACCTATGCTCAGTGCCAGTAACCCAGTCTCTGTGGCATTCCCCTGGAAGGTCATCCCTCACAACAGGATCCAAAGCGGTATACTTATTTTTGAGGGGAATGATCACAGGGGTGCTTTGTGCTAACTGCCTATTCACTTTTCCATTTCTCCTGACAGTCATCCAGCTACTCACCTCCTGCAACTTTAGGGTGACTACTTCCCTGTAACTCTGATTGATTATCTCCTCACTCTCCCATCCAAGCCAAAGATCATCAAGTAGCTGCTCCAGATCCCTAACGCAGTCTTCAAGGAGCTGCAACTAATTACACTTCATGCAGATCCAATTCCCTGGGAGACTCTGGGTCTCCCAGGACTCCAACATCTGGCATGAAGAACATACAACGACCATTTACTACACTAAGTACAGCGAGAGAGAAAAAAAGGGAACCTTAACAGAAACTTACCCAGAGCCAACACCTTTTTCGAGCTGAAGTCTCCTTTGAGCCAAAGCCTGATACTCATACTCTCACAGCTGGCCTACACCCAACAATGGCTGCCACGACAATGACCCCACCACTTGTCCCTTCTGTACTTTTAAACAAGCGTCGCTAACCTGTGAGAAACCTTATCGCTGTGGCCTGTCTCTCCCATTGATTGGACCATTGAAATAAGCTTGAAAGCCCATAAAGCTCTCCTTTTAAACAATCGTCACCAACATGCGAGTTTCGGGAACTAGGCAGAAGGCTGAAGAACAGGACCTCAAGGGTGGCATTCTCAGGATTGCTGCCAGTGCTACATGACAGTGATGGTAAGAATTGGAGGAGATGGCAGTTGAATGTGTGGCTGAGGAGTTGGTGCAGGGAGCAGGGTTTTAGATTTTTAGATCATTGGGATCTCTTCTGGGAAAGGTGGGACCTGTACAGATTCGATGGCTTGCACCTGAACTCGAGGGGGAGCAATATCCTTGCAGATAGGTTTGCTAGCATGGTTCGGGAGGGTTTAAACTAATTTGCGAGGGGGATGGGACCCAGAGCGATAGAGCAGTGAAAGAAGTGCATGGAGTAAAGCCAGATCTAACATACAGAGAGGCTTTGAGGAAAGAGAAGCAGAATAAACGGTGTAAAGACAGAAAGGTAGAAGGGCTGAAATGTGTGTACCTCAATGCAAGAAGCATCAGGAACAAAGTGATGAACTGAGAGCTTGGATACATACATATGATGTAGTGGCCATTACAGAGACTTGGCTGGCACCAGGGCAGGAATGGATTCTCAATATTCCTGGATTTCAGTGCTTTAAAAGGGATAGAGAGGGCGGAAAAAGGGGAGGAAGGGTGGCATTACTGGTCAGGGATACTATTACAGCTACAGAAAGGGTGAGTAATGTAGCAGGATCCTCATTCGAGTCAATATGGGTGGAAGTCAGGAACAGGAAGGGGGCAGTTACTCTATTGGGGGTATTCTGTAGGCCCCCTGGTAGCAGCAGAGATACAGAGGAGCAGATTGGGAGGCATATTTTGGAAAGGTGAAAAAATAACAGGGTTGTTATCATGGGTGACTTTAACTTCCCTAATATTGATTGGCACCTGATTAGTTCCAAGGGTTTAGATGGGGCAGAGTTTGTTAAGTGTGTCCAGGACCGATTCCTGTCACAGTATGTGGACAGGCCGAACGGGGGATTGCCATACTAGATCTAGTACTAGGTAATGAACCGAGTCAGATCACAGATCTCTCAGTGGGTGAGCATCTGGGGGACAGTAACCACCGCTCGCTGGCCTTTAGCATTATCATGGAAAAGGATAGAATCAAAGAGGACAGGAAAATTTTTAATTGGGGAAAGGCAAATTATGAGGCTATAAGGCTAGAACTTGCAGGTGTGAATTGGGATGATGTTTTTGCAGGGAAATGTACTATGGACATGTGGTCAATGTTTAGAGATCTCTTGCGGGATGTTAGGGATAAATTTGTCCCGGTGAGGAAGATAAAGAAAGGTAGGGTGAAGGAACCATGGGTGACAGGTGAGGTGGAGAATCTAGTCAGGTGGAATAAGGCAGCATACATGAGGTTTAGGAAGCAAGGATCAGATGGCTCTATTGAGGAATATAGGGAAGCAAGAAAGGAGCTTAAGAAGGGGCTGAGAAGAGCAAGAAGGGGGCATGAGAAGGCCTCGGCGAGTAGGGTAAAGAAAAACCCCAAGGCATTCTTCAATTATGTGAAGAACAAAAGGATGACAGGAGTGATGGTAGGACCAATTAGAGATAAAGGTGGGAAGATGTGCCTGGAGGCTGTGGAAGTGAGCGAGGTCCTCAATGAATATTTCTCTTCGGTATTCACCAATGAGAGGGAACTTGATGATGGTGAGGACAATATGAGTGAGGTTGATTTTCTGGAGCATGTTGATATTAAGGGAGAGGAGGTGTTGGAGTTGTTAGAATACATTAGGACAGATAAGTCCCCGGGGCCTGACGGAATATTTCCCAGGCTGCTCCATGAGGTGAGAGAAGAGATTGCTGAGCCTCTGGCTAGGATCTTTATGTCCTTGTTGTCCATGGGAATGGTACTGGAGGACTGGAGGGAGGCGAATGTTGTCCTCTTGTTCAAGACAGGTAGTAGGGATAGTCCGGGTAATTATAGACCAGTGAGCCTTACGTCTGTGGTGGAAAAGCTGTTGGAAAAGATTCTTAGAGATAGGATCTATAGGCACTTAGAGAATCATGGTCTGATCAGGGACAGTCAGCATGGCTTTGTGAAGAGCAGATCGTGTCTAACAGGCCTGATAGAGTTCTTTGAGGAGGTGACCAGGCATATAGATGAGGGTAGTGCAGTGGATGTGATCTATATGGATTTTAGTAAGGCATTTGTCAAGGTTCCACACGGTAGGCTTATTCAGAAAGTTAGAAGGCATGGCATCCAGGGAAGTTTGGCCAGGTGGATTCAGAATTGGCTTGCCTGCAGAAGGCAGAGGGTGGTGGTGGAGGGAGTATATTCAGATTGGAGGATTGTGACTAGTGGTTTTCGTGATTTTTATTAACGACCTGGATGTGGGGGTAGAAGGGTGGGTTGGCAAGTTTGCAGACGACACAAAGGTTGGTGGTGTTGTAGATAGTGTAGAGGATTGTCAAAGGTTGCAGAGAGACATTGATAAGATGCGGAAGTAGGCTGAGAAGTGGCAGATGGAGTTCAACCCGGAGAAGTGTGAGGTGGTACACTTTGGAAGGACAAACCCAAAGGCAGAGTACAAAGTAAATGGCAGGATACTTGGTAGTGTGGAGGAGCAGAGGAATCTTGGGGTACATGTCCACACATCCCTGAGAGTTGCCTCACAGGTGGATAGGGTAGTTAAGAAAGCTTATGGGGTGTTAGCTTTCATAAGTCGAGGGATAGAGTTTAAGAGTCGCGATGTAATGATGCAGCCCTATAAAACTCTGGTTAGGACACACTTGGAGTACTGTGTCCAGTTCTGGTCGCCTCACTATAAGAAGGATGTGGAAGCATTGGAAAGGGTACAGAGGAGATTTACCAGGATGCTGCCTGGTTTAGAAAGTATGCATTATGATCAGAGATTAAGGGAGCTAGGGCTTTACTCTTTGGAGAGAAGGAGGATGAGAGGAGACATGATAGAGGTGTACAAGATAATAAGAGGAATAGATAGAGTGGATAGCCAGCGCCTCTTCCCCAGGGCACCACTGCTCAATACAAGAGGCCATGGCTTTAAGGTAAGGAGTGGGAAGTTCAAGGGGGATATTAGAGGAAGGTTTTTTACTCAGAGAGTGGTTGGTGCGTGGAATGCACTGCCTGAGTCAGTGGTGGAGGCAGATACACTAGTGAAGTTTAAGAGACTACTAGACAGGTATATGACAGGAAGCAAAAAGTACAAAGGAGATAAGTAAAAGTGGCAGGCCGACAAATCCAGGGCAAGCATTAAAAAGGGCCACTTTTCAACATAATTGTATAAGGGCTAAGAGAGTTGTAAAAGAACGCCTGAAGGCTTTATGTGTCAATGCAAGGAGCATTCGTAATAAGGTGGATGAATTGAAAGTGCAGATTGTTATTAATGATTATGATATAGTTGGGATCACAGAGACATGGCTCCAGGGTGACCAGGGATGGGAGCTCAACATTCAGGGATATTCAATATTCAGGAGGGATAGACATGAAGGAAGGGGAGGTGGGGTGGCGTTGCTGGTTAAAGAAGAGATTAACGCAATAGAAAGGAAGGACATAAGCCGGGAAGATGTGGAATCGATATGGGTAGAGCTGCGTAACACCAAGGGGCAGAAGACGCTGGTGGGAGTTTTGTACAGGCCACCTAACAGTAGTAGTGAGGTCGGAGATGGTATTAAACAGGAAATTAGAAATGTGTGCAATAAAGGAACAGCAGTTATAATGGGTGACTTCAATCTACATGTAGACTGGGTGAACCAAATTGGTAAAGGTGCTGAGGAAGAGGATTTCTTGGAATGTATGCGGGATGGTTTTTTGAACCAACATGTCGAGGAACCAACTAGAGAGCAGGCTATTCTGGACTGGGTTTTGAGCAATGAGGAAGGGTTAATTAGTGATCTTGTCGTGAGAGGCCCCTTGGGTAAGAGTGACCATAACATGGTGGAATTCTTCATTAAGATGGAGAGTGACATAGTTAATTCAGAAACAAAGGTTCTGAACTTAAAGAGGGGTAACTTTGAAGGTATGAGACGTGAATTAGCTAAGATAGACTGGCAAATGACACTTAAAGGATTGACGGTGGATATGCAATGGCAAGCATTTAAAGGTTGCATGGATGAACTACAACAACTGTTCATCCCAGTTTGGCAAAAGAATAAATCAAGGAAGGTAGTGCACCCGTGGCTGACAAGAGAAATTAGGGATAGTATCAATTCCAAAGAAGAAGCATACAAATTAGCCAGAGAAAGTGGCTCACCTGAGGACTGGGAGAAATTCAGAGTTCAGCAGAGGAGGACAAAGGGCTTAATTAGGAAGGGGAAAAAAGATTATGAGAGAAAACTGGCAGGGAACATAAAAACGGACTGTAAAAGCTTTTATAGATATGTAAAAAGGAAAAGACTGGTAAAGACAAATGTAGGTCCCCTACAGACAGAAACAGGTGAATTGATTATGGGAAGCAAGGACATGGCAGACCAATTGAATAATTACTTTGGTTCTGCCTTCACTAAGGAGGACATAAATAATCTTCCAGAAATAGTAAGGGACAGAGGGTCCAGTGAGATGGAGGAACTGAGCGAAATACATGTTAGTAGGGAAGTGGTGTTAGGTAAATTGAAGGGATTGAAGGCAGATAAATCCCCAGGGCCAGATGGTCTGCATCCTAGAGTGCTTAAGGAAGTAGCCCAAGAAATAGTGGATGCATTAGTGATAATTTTTCAAAACTCGTTAGATTCTGGACTAGTTCCTGAGGATTGGAGGGTGGCTAATGTAACCCCACTTTTTAAAAAAAGAGGGAGACAGAAACCGGGGAATTATAGACCGGTTAGCCTAACATCGGTGGTGGGGAAACTGCTGGAGTCAGTTATCAAGGATGTGATAACAGCACATTTAGAAAGTGGTGAAATGATCGGACAAAGTCAGCATGGATTTGTGAAAGGAAAATCATGTCTGACGAATCCCATAGAATTTTTTGAGGATGTAACTAGTAGAGTGGATAGGGGAGAACCAGTGGATGTGGTATATTTGGATTTTCAAAAGGCTTTTGACAAGGTCCCACACAGGAGATTAGTGTGCAAACTTAGAGCACACGGTATTGGGGGTAAGGTATTGGTGTGGGTGGAGAATTGGTTAGCAGACAGGAAGCAAAGAGTGGGAATAAACGGGACCTTTTCAGAATGGCAGGCAGTGACTAGTGGGGTACCGCAAGGCTCAGTGCTGGGACCCCAGTTGTTTACAATATATATTAATGACTTGGATGAGGGAATTAAATGCAGCATCTCCAAGTTCGCGGATGACACGAAGCTGGGCGGCAGTGTTAGCAGTGAGGAGGATGCTAAGAGGATGCAGGGTGACTTGGATAGGTTGGGTGAGTGGGCAAACTCATGGCAGATGCAATTTAATGTGGATAAATGTGAAGTTATCCACTTTGGTGGCAAAAATAGGAAAACAGATTATTATCTGAATGGTGGCCGATTAGGAAAAGGGGAGGTGCAACGAGACCTGGGTGTCGTTATACACCAGTCATTGAAAGTGGGCATGCAGGTACAGCAGGCGGTGAAAAAGGCGAATGGTATGCTGGCATTTATAGCGAGAGGATTCGAGTACAGGAGCAGGGAGGTACTACTGCAGTTGTACAAGGCCTTGGTGAGACCACACCTGGAGTATTGTGTGCAGTTTTGGTCCCCTAATCTGAGGAAAGACATCTTTGCCATAGAGGGAGTACAAAGAAGGTTCACCAGATTGATTCCTGGGATGGCAGGACTTTCATATGAAGAAAGACTGGATGAACTGGGCTTGTACTCGTTGGAATTTAGAAGATTGAAGGGGGATCTGATTGAAACGTATAAAATCCTAAAGGGATTGGACAGGCTAGATGCAGGAAGATTGTTCCCGATGTTGGGGAAGTCCAGAACGAGGGGTCACAGTTTGAGGATAGAGGGGAAGCCTTTTAGGACCGAGATTAGGAAAAACTTCTTCACACAGAGAGTGGTGAATCTGTGGAATTCTCTGCCACAGGAAACAGTTGAGGCAAGTTCATTGGCTATATTTAAGAGGGAGTTAGATATGGCCCTTGTGGCTACGGGGGTCAGGAGGTATGGAGGGAAGGCTGGGGCGGGGTTCTGAGTTGGATGATCAGCCATGATCATAATAAATGGCGGTGCAGGCTCGAAGGGCCGAATGGCCTACTCCTGCACCTATTTTCTATGTTTCTATGTTTCTATGTTTCTATGTTTCTATATGGAGGAATTTAAGATGGGGGCTTATATGGGAGGCGGAGTTTGAGGGTCGGCACAACATTGTGGGCTGAAGGGCCTATACTGTGCTGTACTATTCTATGTTCTATGTTCTATGTTCTATGCGAGAAACCTTGTCATTGTGGCCTGTCCTGCCACTGATTGGACTTTCAGAATATTATTGGCGAGCTTACCTTCCTATTCAATCTTTTACTTCTTTATGACCTTTTAGTTGCCTTCTGTTGGTTCTTAAAAGTTTCTCATTCCTCTAGCTTCCCATTAATGTTTACATAGAACATAGAATAGTACAGCACAGTACAGGCCTTTTGGCCCACAATGTTGTGCCGACCCTCAAACTCCGCCTCCCATATAAGCCCGCACCTTAGATTCCTCCATATACCTGTCTAGTAGTCCCTTAAACTTCACTAGTGTATCTGCCTCCACCACTGACTCAGGCAGTGCATTCCACGCACCAACTACTCTCTGAGTAAAAAACCTTCCTCTAATATCCCAATTGAACTTCCCACCCTTTACCTTAAAGCCATGTCCTCTTGTATTGAGCAGTGGTGCCCTGGGGAAGAGGCGCTGGCTATCCACTCTATCTATTCCTCTTATTATCTTGTACACCTCTATCATGTCTCCTCTCATCCTCCTTCTCTCCAAAGAGTAAAGCCCTAGCTCCCTTAATCTCTGATCATAATGCATACTTTCTAAACCAGGCAGCATCCTGGTAAATCTCCTCTGTACCCTTTCCAAAGCTTCAACATCCTTCCTATAGTGAGGTGACCAGAACTGGACACAGTACCCCAAGTGTGGCCTAACCAGAGCTTTATAGAGCTGCATCATTACATCGCGACTCTTCAACTCTATCCCTCGACTTTTGAAAGCTAACACCCCATAAGCTTTCTTAACTACCCTATCCACCTGTGAGGCAACTCTCAGGGATCTGTGGACATGTACCCCGAGATCGCTCTGTTCCTCCACACTACCAAGTATCCTGCCATTTACTTTGTACTCTGCCTTGGAGTTTGTCCTTCCAAAGTGTACCACCTCACACTTCTCCGGGTTGAACTCCATCTGCCACTTCTCAGCCCACTTCTGCATCCTAACAATGTCTCTCTGCAACCTTTGACAATCCTCTACACTATCTACAACACCACCAACCTTTGTGTCGTCTGCAAACTTGCCAACCCACCCTTCTACCCCCACATCCAGGTCGTTAATAAAAATCACGAAAAGTAGAGGTCCCAGAACAGATGTTGTGGGACACCACTAGTCACAATCCTCCAATCTGAATGTACTCCCTCCACTACCACCCTCTGCCTTCTGCAGGCAAGCCAATTCTGAATCCACCTGGCCAAACTTCCCTGGATCCCATGCCTTCTAACTTTCTGAATAAGCCTACCGTGTGGAACCTTGTCAAATGCCTTACTAAAATCCATATAGATCACATCCACTGTACTACCCTCATCAATATGCCTGGTCACCTCCTCAAAGAACTCTATCAGGCTTGTTAGACACGATCTGCCCTTCACAAAGCCATGCTGACTGTCCCTGATCAGACCATGATTCTCTAAATGCCTATAGATCCTATCTCTAAGAATCTTTTCCAACAGCTTTCCCACCACAGACATAAGGCTTACTGGTCTATAATTACCCGGACTATCTCCACTAGCTTTTTTGAACAAAGGAACAACATTCGCCTCCCTCCAATCCTCCGGTACCATTCCCGTGGACAACGAGGACATAAAGATCCTAGCCAGAGGCTCAGCAATCTCTTCTCTCACCTCGTGGAGCAGCCTGGGGAATATTCCGTCAGGCCCCGGGGACTTATCTGTCCTAATGTATTTTCACAACTCCAACACCTCCTCTCCCTTAATATCAGCATGCTCCAGAACATCAACCTCACTCATATTGTCCTCACCATCATCAAGTTCCCTCTCACTGGTGACTACCGAAGAGAAGTATTCATTGAGGACCTCGCTCACTTCCACAGCCTCCAGGCACATCTTCCCACCTTTATCTCTAATCGGCCCTACCTTCACTCCTGTCATCCTTTTTTTCTTCACATAATTGAAGAATGCCTTGGGGTGTTCCTTTACCCTACTCGCCAAGGCCTTCTCATGCCCCCTTCTTGCTCTTCCCAGCCCCTTCTTATGCTCCTTTCTTGCTTCCCTATATTCCTCAATAGAGCCATCTGATCCTTGCTTCCTAAACCTCATGTATGCTGCCTTCTTCCACCTGACTAGATTTTCCACCTTACTTGTCACCCAAGGTTCCTTCACCCTACCTTTCTTTATCTTCCTCACCGGGACAAATTTATCCCTTACATCCCGCAAGAGATCTCTAAACATTGACCACATGTCCATAGTACATTTCCCTGCAAAAACATCATCCCAATTCACACTCACAAGTTCTAGCCTTATAGCCTCATAATTTGCCTTTCCCCAATTAAAAATTTTCCTGTCCTCTTTGATTCTATCCTTTTCCATGATAATTATAAAGGCCAGGGAGCGGTGGTCACTGTCCCCCAGATGCTCACCCACTGAGTGATCTGTGATCTGACCCGGTTCATTACCTAGTACTAGATCTAGTATGGAATTCCCCCTGGTCGGCCTGTCCACATACTGCGACAGGAATCCATCCTGGACACACTTAACAAATTCTGCCCCAACTAAACCCTTGGGACTAATCAGGTGCCAATCAATATTAGGGAAGTTAAAGTCACCCATGATAACAACCCTGTTATTTTTGCACCTTTCCAAAATCTGCCTCCCAATCTGCTCCTCTGTATCTCTGCTGCTACCAGAGGGGCTATAGAATACCCCCAGTAGAGTGACTGCTGCCTTCCTGTTCCTGACTTCCACCCATATTGACTCAAAAGAGGATCCTGCCACATTTGCTTGATTTATGCCCTCTTTTTGGCTTTTATTTTGGCCTTGACTTCTCATGTCAGGCATAACCCCTCTCACGAAGATTGGTGGAGGGGCAGGTAGTGTTGAAGAAACAACAAGGCTGGAGAAGGACTTAGACAGATTAGGAGAATGGGCAAGAAAGTGGCAAATGTAATACAATGTTGGAAAATGCATGGTCGTGCACTTTGGTGGTAGAAATAAATGTGCAGATTATTTTCTAAATGGGAAGAAAGCCTAAGCATCTGAGATGAAAAGGAACTTAGTAGTCCTTGTGAAGAACACCCTGAAGGTTAACTTGCAGCTTGAGTCAGAGGTGAGGAAGACAAATGCAATGTTCACATTTATTTCAAGAGGTCTAGAAAACAAGAGCAGGAATGTGATGCCAAGGCTTTATAAGGGCACCTTGAGTATTGTGAACTGTTTTCGGTTCCTCATCTAGGAAGTGTTACATAGAGACATAGAAAATAGGTGCAGGAGTAGGCCATTCGACCCTTCAAGCCTGCACCACCATTTATTATGATCATGGCTGATCATCCAACTCAGAACCCTGCACCAGCCTTCCCTCCATACCCCCTGATCCCCGTAGCCACAAGGGCAATATCTAACTCCCTCTTAAATATAGCCAATGAACCGGCCTCAACTTTCCTGTGGCAGAGAATTCCACAGATTCACCACTCTCTGTGTGAAGAAGTTTTTCCTAATCTCAGTCCTAAAAGGCTTCCCCTTTATCCTCAAACTGTGACCCCTCGTTCTGGACTTCCCCAACATCGGGAACAATCTTCCTGCACCTAGCCTGTCCAATCCCTTTAGGATTTTATACGTTTCAATCAGATTCCCCCCTCAATCTTCTAAATTCCAACGAGTACAAGCCTAGTTCATCCAGTCTTTCTTCATATGAAAGTCCTGCCATCCCAGGAATCAATCTGGTGAACCTTCTTTGTACTCCCTCTATGGCAAGGATGTCTTTCCTCAGATTAGGGGACCAAACCTGCACACAATACTCCAGGTGTGGTCTCACCAAGGCCTTGTACAACTGCAGGAGTACCTCCCTGCTCCTGTACTCGAATCCTCTCGCTATAAATGCCAGCATACCATTCGCCTTTTTCACCGCATGTCAACCAGGGAAACAGATACTCTGTGTCCACTCTATCTATGCCTCTCGTAATCTTGTAAACATGTATCGGATCTCCTCTTAGCCTCTGATGCTCCAGAGAAAACCTCTCATAAAGCACATGCTGTTAGCTCCAGGCAGCATCCTGGTAAACCTCCCCTGCACCTCTCCAAAGCCTTCCTTAGTTGGGATGACCAGAACTGTATGTAATACTCCAGATATGGCCCAACCAGAATTTCATAAAGTTGTATCATAACCTCCTGACTTTTGAACTCAGTGCCTTAACTAACAAAAGTAAGCATTCCATAAGCCTTCTTAACCATCTTATCGATCTGTGTAGCCACTTTTAAGGAGCTATGAACTTGGATCCCAAGATCCCCCTGCTCAGCAACACTGTTAAGGACCTTGCCTTTAACAAAGTACTGTCTCCTTGCATTTACCCTACTGAGGTGCAACACTTCACATTTATCTGGGTTAAATTCTAGCTGCCATTTCTGAGACCGTATCTACAAATGATCTAGATCATGCTGATTTCTTTGCCTGTCTTCTACACTATCGCCAACTCCACCAATCTTGGTATCATCCACAAATTTACTAACCCACCCATCTACATTTTCATCCAGGTCATTGATATACATTACAAATAGCAGAGGTCCCAGCACAGATGCCAGTGAAAACTCCACTAATTACAGACGTCCAGCTTGAGTAAGTCCCTTCAACCATTACCCCCCATCTTCTCTCTGCAAGCCAGTTCTGAATCCAAACAGCTAATTTACTGCAGATCCCATAATATTCTGAATTAGGCTCCCATATTTGTCAAACGCCTTACTAAAATCCAGGTAGAGAACATCCACTGCCCTACACTCATCAATCTTTTTCATTTCCTTGTCAAAAACCTCTATCAAGTTGGTAAAACATGACCTGGCATGCACAAAGCCATGCTGCCTCTCCCTAATTAGGCCATAGATTTCCAAATGCTCATATATCCTGTTCCTAAGAATTTTCTCCAGCAATTTCCCTATGACTGACATGAGACTCACCGGTCTATAGTCCCCATAACTTTCCTTTGCACCCTTCTTAAGTGTTGATGATGAGATGATGAGGCCTCTGTCGGTCAGGGTCGACTGTGGATGTTACAGTCCTAACTGCCTAGATATGCAAGCCAGGGCATAACGATATGGAGAGCAAGCTGTTGCCAATGTAGCAAACTCCCCTTCTCCATGCATCTGATGAACCCAAAGGAATGCAGGGACCGATACAGTTTGGCACCGGCAGCATCATAGGAGTTGCCAGTCTACATTAAACTCGGCACAGGACTGTCTTTAGGGACTCCAGCTGCAGATTTTTCCCTCTGGGTTTACTCCCAAAGCCTTCCCCATGAGTGAGTATAGCTGCAAGGCAGCAGATGTTTGAGATCAGTTTTCTTCTCCTGGATGACGAGCTCCATCTACCCAAAGTGACTGGTTTTAAGGCACCAGTAACCTGCCTTTGCCCCTTCACCTATCAGTAGAAATGGTTCCACCGGGCTTAGAAGCTAAGCCACACATGAAGGCCATGAGCTTGACTTGGTCGTCAGCGGTTATTTGAGGTGTACACGATTGGGAGCATTTAATAGGTAGTGGGAACTTATCCACACCACACCCAGCTTCTCAAATAGAGGTACAACATTAACCATTTGCCAGTCCTCAGGGACCTCACCTGTGGCTAGAGAGGACACAAAGATACTGGTCAAGGGCCCTGAAATCTCTTCTCTTGCCTCTTTCAATAACCTGGGGAAAATCCCATCAGGCCCTTGAGATTTATCCACCTTAATACTCATTAGGAGGCCCAACACTTTCTCCTCCTTGAACTCTAAATGCCTTAATTTATTTATACACTCAGCACTGATCTTCTGATCCTCCATATCTTTTTGTAAATATTGAAGCAAAATACTCATTAAGTACCTCACTCACATTCTCTGCATCCAAGCAAATGTTCCCCCTTTTATTCTCTCCCTAGTTATTCTCTTACTCTTGATGTACAGTATGGACAGAATACCTTAATCGTACCTGCCAAGTATTTTACATGGCCCCTCCCGGCTTTCCTAATTCCTTTCTTTACTGCATTTCCAGCTTCTTCTCATCTGCTTTGTTTGATCCTGAAGCTTCCAAAGCTTTACATACTTTTCATTTTTTCTTCTTGACTAAATTCATCATCTCTCTGGACATCCAAGTTTCGCTTATCTCTCCATCCTCGTTCTTCCCTCTAACCAGAACATATTTTTCCTGTACTCTGTGCAATTGATCTTTAAGCACCCTCTACATGTCTGATGTGGACTTGGCAGAGGAAAAGTGTACCCAATTAATGCTTCTTAGCTCCTGCCTAATGCCCTCGTAATTTGTCCTACTCCAATTTAAAAATCTCCAACAAGGACCATACCTATCCTTGTCTATAGCTATCATAATGTTTATTGGACAACCTCAATCCAGAATAGTTGATCCCCTCGTGGGCTCAGCCATGAGCTGCCCTAGAAAGACAACTCATAGACATTGTAGAAATTCCCCCTGTTGGAATCCAGCACCAACCTAATTTTCCCAATCTACCTGCATTTTGAAATCCCCCATTGCCCTTTTGATATGCAGTTTCTGTCTTCCGTTGTAATTTGTTGACCACATCTTTACCACTTTTTGGAGTTTTCCGTATAACTCCCATCAGGGTCTTTGTACCCTTGCAGTTTCTTTAGCTCTACCCACAGCAACTCGACACCTTCTGATCCTATGTCACCTTTTTCTAATAATTTCATTTCATTTTATACTAACAATCACCCCCACCCCCTCACCCTGCCAGCCTGTCCTTTCAATACAATATAAATCTTTGGACGTTAAGCTCCCAGCTATAATCTTCTTTTAACCACGATTCAGTGATGCCCGCAAAGTCATAGATGCCAATCTGTAAGTGTACTGCATTTATCTACCTTATTCTGTATAGTACATGCATTCAAGTATAACACCTTCAGTCCTGTATTCATCACTTTTTTCAATTTTGTCCTCCTTTTACATTACAGCACATCCTGTTGACTGCAATTTTATGGTTTCATCCAAAAAAAGTGTGGGGTGAGGAACTAAGTAGACAAATAGCCCAGCTCCTGCGTTTTTCTTTCGATTAGTTTCTGGAGTTACAAAACATAACAACCAGAAATGAATAGCAAATGTTTTGAATGTTCCATGGTAATTCAATTACTTTACATTAAAGACATTATATAAATAATGTGATTGAATAGCAGTGCTGTATTGTGGCTCTTTCATTTTTATGCTTGGAGAGTGAGACTTAACCCAAGGTACACAAAGTCCAATATTACTTAGTGTTTGGCAGTCCTGCTTGGGGAATTCCAAGCATTCTTTTTCATTCATAGCTTCCATTAATCAGCTGGTGGGTGTGTCTGTGTGTATGAATGCCTGTGGTTGAACTCTGCAGCATTCCAGTTCATTGTGAAATCAAGCCTTCTCTGAGGTAATAGCAGCAACAAGGTGGAGCCCATACAAGAGAAAGTCTGCAGATGCTGGAAATCCTAGCAACACACATAAAATGCTGGAGGAACTCAGCAGGCCAGGAAAAAAGTATAGTCAACGTTTCAGGCGAAACCCTTTGGCAGGACTGGAGAAATAAAGCTGAGGAGTAGATTTAAAAGATGGGGGGGGGTGGGGGAGAGAAACACCAGGTGATAGGTGAAACCCAGAGGGGGAGGGATGAGGTAAGGAGCTAGGAAGGTGACTGATGATAAAGATAGATGGCCATGGAACAAAGTAAAAGGGGGTGGGGAGGAGCACCAGAGAGAGGCAATGGGTGGGCAAGGAGATGAGGTGAGAGAGGGAAAAGGGAATGGGAAATGGTGAAAGTGGGGGGGGGGGGGGCGCACATTACCAGAAGTTTGAGAAATTGATATTCATGCCATCAGGTTGAAGGCTACCCAAATAGAATATAAGGTGTTGTTCCTCCAACCTAAGTGTGGCCTCATCACAACAGTGGATGAGGCCATGGATGGACATATCAGAATGGGAATGGGAAGTGGAATTAAAATGAGTGGCCACTGGGAGATCCTGCGTTTTCTGATGGATGGAGTATAGGTGCTCGGCAAAGTGGTCTCCCAACCTACGTTTGGTCTCACCGATATACAGGAGGCCACACCGGGAGGACTGAACACAGTAAATGACCCTAACAGACTCACAGGTGAAGTGTTACCTCACCTGTAAGGACTATTTAGGGCCCTGAATGGTAGTGAGGTAGCAGATGAAGGGGCAGGTTAGCATTTGTTCCGCTTGCAAGGATAACTGCCAGGAGGGAGATCAGTGGGGTGGGATGGACGGACAAGGGAGTCGCGTAGGGAGCGATCCCTGTGGAAAGTAGAAAGGCAGAACCCATGGCACTGCAAATATGTTAAAAGAACTGTAGAGAGGAGGCAGAGTTAAGATGGAGTTAAGCGGTGACTCCTTTGCTTGCATCTTCAGAAACAGCTTTATTTCCATCTTTAATATATTTATTTTTTCCTTTCCAGGTTCTTTTGAAGACCCTGTCCTGGAGTTACATGCTGACCCGTTCTCGGGGTTTCAGGACCGGTCGATGTTCGGCCCACCAAGGTGTAGGCCTGAGAGATGGCCTAGTGTTTGGAAGCCTAAGATCACGGGGCTCTGGAGACAGGCGGATCGAGGGTCGGAGTTACGGCAGGAGATTCCTGTGTCATCGGGGAGGCCAGAAAATCTTTCGCAGTGGGCCCGAAGACCCGAGATTTTTGCGATCTTCGGACACAGAGCTCGTAAAAAGTGACGAAACAGACTTTTTAACATCGTAAACCAGCGGGTTGTTGTTATGTCTCCTGCTCATTGTGAAAATGGGGGACACCTCCCTCTCCCTTACTAGGGAGAGAGAGAACCTGTGGGTCACTGAATGCCAGATGAATTGCAATAGTCTTTGAGGTAACTGCAAGGTCTGTGTCTTTGCTATCACTTAGCTCGTGCTTGTGCTCAGTAGCGGGTGTGCTTTTTGTTTTGACGGTGGGGGGAGGGGGTTGTTGCTCGACGCTGCTTACGTGCGGGAGGAAGAAGCTGGGGGAGGACCTTGGGGTTCTCATGTTTAACTGTCATTCATTCTTTGGGGCACTTCTCTGTTTTCGTGGATTTTATACGAAGAGAAAGCATTTCAAGATGTATATTGTATACATTTCTCTGACATTAAATTGAACCTTTGAACCTTTGAGAGATTAAAACTAAAGCTGAAACATATTAGGGCAACTTTTTAAAAGACTATTGTACAGGTAAAAAGAGATAGAGAGGTAGAAAGATTTAGGGAGGTGCCTCCAGACTTGGTGATTCCATGTGTTTTAAGAAACATGAAGAAAGAACATAAGGCCTGCGTTGCCGAAGAGCAGAAGTTGCAGAGGTTTAATGAGCTGAAAGAGCTAAGGAAAGAATGAAGGCATCACTATTTTAAAGAAAGAATGAGAATTCTAAAATTAAGGTACTGCTCAACTGGGAGGTAGTGATGCTCAACAAGTCCAAGGTGACGGGTGAAATAAACTTCGTCAGAACGGAAGATAGACAGCATTATACAGTGATATGCAAAAGTTTGGGCACCCCTGCTCAAAATTTCTGTTACTGTGAATAGCTAAGCAAGAAAAAGATGAACTGATTTCCAAAAGGCATAAAGTTAAAGATGACACATTTCTTTAATATTTTAAGCAAGAAAACTTTTTTTAATTTCCACCTTTAACGGTTTCAAAATAACAAAAAACGAAAAGGGCCTGAAGCAAAATTTTGGGCACCCTGCATGGCAGTACTTAGTAACACCCCCTTTGGCAAGTATCACAACTTCTAAACGCTTTTTGTAGCCAGCTAAGAGTCTTTCAATTCTCGTTTGGGGGATTTTCACCCATTCTTCCTTGCAAAAGGCTTCTAGTTCTGTGAGATTCTTGGGCTGTCTTCCATGCACTGCTCTTTTGAGGTCTATCCACAGATTCTCAATGATGTTTAGGTCAGGGGACTGTGAGGGCCGTGGCAAAACCTTCAGCTTGCGCCTCTTGAGGTAGTCCATTGTGGATTTTGAGGTGTGTTTAGGATCATTATCCTGTTGTAGAAGCTATCCTCTTTTCATCTTTGGCTTTTTTACAGACGGTGGGATGTTTGCTTCCAGAATTTGCCGGTATTTAATTGAATTCATTCTTTCCTCTACCAGTGAAATGTTCCCTGTGCCACTGGCTGCAACACAAGCCCAAAGCATGATCGATCCATCCCCATGCTTAACAGTTGGAAAGGGGTACTTTTCATGAAATTCTGCACCCTTTTTTCTCCAAACACACCTCTGCTCATTGCAGCCAAAAAGTTCTATTCAAAAAGTTCAAAGGAACATCTAAACAAGCCTGATGCATTTTGGAAACAAATCCTGTGGACTGATGAAGTTAAAATAGATGCAAAGGTATGTTTGGAGAAAAAAGGGTGCAGAATTTCATCGGTCCCCCTCATACCCCATCCGTTATTTATTTATATACACACATTCTTTCTCTCTCTCTCCTTTTTCTCCCTCTGTCCCTCTGACTATACCCCTTGCCCATCCTCTGGGTATTTTCACCCCCTCCTCCTTTCCCTTCTCCCTGGGCCTCCATGATCCTCTCATATCCCTTTTGCCAATCACCTGTCCAGCTCTTGGCTCCATCCCTCCCCCTCCTGTCTTCTCTTATCATTTTGGATCTCCCCCTCCCCCTCCCACTTTCAAATCTCTTACTAGCTCTTCCTTCAGTTAGTCCTGACGAAGGGTCTTGGCCTGAAATGTCGACTGTACCTCTTCCTAGAGATGCTGCCTGGCCTGCTGCGTTCACCAGCAACTTTGATGTGTGTTGCTTGAATTTCCAGCATCTGCAGAATTCCTCGTGTTAGCCTGTAGCTGCGTGTTTTGGGATATTAGACTTTCAAGCTGTCTCTCCAACTCTTCGATTCGTCTCTCATATGATTCGGCGGCATCCCCCATTAAAGAAACACGCTTACTGACTTCGGTTAGAGCCGCTGTTAGGTTCATGATTGACTTATTATCCTCTGCATGTCTTCCGTCTACCAAACTGTACAGCTTGTTTACCGCCACAAGGACTTCTTCAATGGTAGGTGGGACCGGGGACCTAGCAGCATTGGCTTTAGCTTCTCCTGGGCCCACTAGCTTCGTGGAGCCCTCGCCAGAATCTTATACTCCTACGCCCTTTCCTTGTTTCTTCCCTTTACCTGGCTTCGTCATTTCATTCAGCCCATTACAACTCACTTAAAAAATACGAATTACCTGCTATTTGGGTGAGGCAAAAGGTGAAGGTAGGCGCAGTTCCCGGGACACATGTCTACTCCATACCAAGACCCCACGTAACCCCACTGTGGACTGAAAAGCTTGAGCATGTAGATATTAAGAAAGAGGATGTGCTGGAGCTTTTGGAAAGCAACAAGTTGGATAAGTCACCGGGACCAGATGAGATGTACCCCAGGCTACTGTGGGAGGCAAGGGAGGAAATTGCTCAGCCTCTGGCGATGATCTTTGAATCATCAATGGGTATGGGAGAGGTTCCGGAGGACTGGAGGGTTGCAGATGTTGTTTCTTTATTCAAGAAAGGGAGTAGAGATAGCCCAGGAAATTATAGACCAGTGAGTCTTACCTCAGTGGTTGGTAAGTTGATGGAGAAGATCCTGAGAGGCAGGATTTACGAACATTTGGAGAGGTATAATATGATTAGGAGTAGTCAGCATGGCTTTGTCAAGGGCTGGTCATGCCTTACGAGCCTGATTGAACTTTGAGGATGTGACTGAACACATTGATGACGGAAGAGCAGTAAATGTAGTGTATATGGATTTCAGCAAGGCATTTGATAAGGTACTCATGCCAGGCTTATTGAGAAAGTAAGGAGGCATGGTATCCAAGGGGACATTGTTTTGTGGATCCAGAACTGGCTTGCCCACAGAAGGCAAAGAGTCGTTGTAGACGGGTCATATTCTGCATGGAAGTCGGTCACCAGTGGATTGCCTGAGTGATCTGTTCTGGGACCCTTACTCTTCGTGATTTTTATAAATGACCTGGATGAGGAAGAGGAGGGATGGGTAGGTAAGTTTGCTGATGACACAAAGGTTGGAGGTGTTGTGGATAGTGTGGAGGGCTATCAGAGTTTACAGCGGGACATTGATAGAATGCAAAACTGGGCTGAGAAGTGGAAGATGGAGTTAAACCCAGATAAGTGTGAAGTGGTTCATTTTGGTAGGTCAAATATGATGGCAGAATATAGCATTAATGGTAAGACTCCTGGCAGTGTGGAGGATCAGAGGGATCTTGGGGTCTGAGTCCATAGGACACTCAAAGCAGCTGCGCAAGTTGACTCTGTGGTTAAGAAGGTGTACGGTGTATTGGCCTTCATCAATCATGGAATTGAATTTAGGAGCTGAGAGGTAATGCTGCAGCTATATAGGACCCTGGTCAGACCCCACTTGGAGTACTGTGCTCAGTTCTGGTCACCTCACTACAGGAAGGATGTGGAAGCCGTAGAAAAGGTGCAGAGGAGGTTTACAAGGATGTTGCCTGGATTGGGGAGCATGCCTTATGAGAACAGGTTGAGTGAACTCGGCCTTTTCTCCTTGGAGCAACGGAGGATGAGAGGTGACCTGATAGAGGTGTACAAGATGATGAGAGGCATTGATCGTGTGGATAGTCAGAGGCTTTTTCCCAGGGCTGAAATGGTTGCCACAGGAGGACACAGGTTTAAGGTGCTGGGGAGTAGGTACAGAGGAGATGTCAGGGGTAAGTTTTTTACTCAGAAGGTGGTGAGTGCATGGAATGGGCTGTCAGCAACTGTGGTGGAGGCAGATATGATAGGGTTTTTTAAGAGACTTTTAGATAGGTACATGGGCCTTCATAAAATAGAGGGCTATAGGTAAGCCTAGTAATTTCTAAGGTAGGAACATGTTCTGCACAACTCTGTGGGCTGAAGGGCCTGTATTTTGTTGTAGGTTTTGTATGTTTCTAAACTGAGTTTTTCTTCTTGAATTTCCAAAGCACATCACATCAGACTGCACTACCTTTCTCTGAAAGGGTGCCCCAACGGGTCACCTGGTTGTCTAGTTTCTAACTAAAACTAATGGCAAAAAGGATGAACACGTAATTATGTTCATTCACTTCTACTATGCCCAAACCCATATGACAAATTAGAGTAACCACACAAAATACAATAGAGACAGAAAATAGAAACATGGCTCCTAACACCCTCCATAGATGCTGCCTGTCTTACTGAGTTTCTCCAGCATTTTGTGCATTGTTCATTGATATCTGCTGGCCTATAGTGCCATCTTGTGGTAACTAATAGATCTATGAGGACAACTGAGCTACACTCTAAGTATTGTTGGCCATCTTTCCTCTACATGGCTGATTCAATTTTCTTCTCTGCCCCAGTCTCCTGCCTTCTCCCCGTATCCCTTCATGTACCAACCAATCTAGAATCTATCAACCTCTGCCTTAAATATACATAAAGACCTGGCGTCTACAACTGCCTGACGGGAAAAATTCCACAGATTCACCACTCTCTGGTAAAGAAATTCCATTCTAAAAAGACACCCCACTATTCTGAGGTAGTGTTCTCTGGTCCTAGACTGTCTCACCATTCTCTCCACATCCACTCTATCAAGGCCTTTTACCATTCGATAGGTTTCAATTAGGTCACCTTTATTCTTCTGAATTCAACTGAATAGACGCCCAGAGCCATCAAACACTCTTCAAATGACAAGCCATTCGGTCCCAAAACTGCTCACAATACTCCAAATGAGACCTGCCAATGCTTTCTAAGGTCTCAACATTACATTTTTGCTTTTATATTCTAGTCCTCTTGAAAAAAATGCCAACATTGCATTTGCATTCCTCACCATAGACTCAACTTTCAAATTTACTTGTACAGAAGTGATCATACACTTCCCAATACTGATTCCATCAAAGTGCCATCAATTCCATCATCCAAACCATTCTCACGTAAAAAGAATTAGTCCCAACACAGACCACTGTGGAGCACCACTAGTCACAGGCAGCCAACCAGAAAAGGCTTCCTCCACTACTTGCCTCCTGCCATTCAGCCACTGCTTTATCCATACTACAATCCTTCCTGTAGTACCATAGGCTCGTAGCTTGTTAAGCAGCCTCATGTGTGGCACCTTGTCAAAGGCCTACTGAAAATCCAAGTACACAACATCAACCAATTCTCCTTTGTCTATCCTGCTTGTTATTTCTTCAAAGAATTCCAACAGATTTGTAGGGAAGACTTTTCCTTGAGGAAACCATTCTGACTATGGCCTATTTTATCATGTGCCTCTGAGTAGCCTGAGACGTGTTAAGGATAATTTTGCCTGACATATCTGTTAGAATTCTTCAAGGAAGAGAAGCAGATTGGACAAAGGAGAGGCAGTGGATGTCATTCACTTGGATTTTCAGAAGGCACTTGATAAGGTGCTACACATGAGCCTGCTAAACAAGATAAAATCCCATGGCATTACAGGAAAGATATTTGAATGGATAGAGGAATGGCTGACAGTCAGGAGGCAGCAAGTGGGAATAAAGGGAGCCTTTTAAGGTTGGTTGCCAGTGACTATTGGCATTCCTCAGGGATCAGTATTGGGATGGCTATTTTTCATATTATTTCTCAGTGATTTAGATAATGGAATTGATGGTTTTGTGGCAAAGTTTGCAGATGATATGAAGATAGGTGGAGGGGTAGGTAGTGCTGAGGAAGCAATGCAATTGCAGCAGGACTTGGACAAATTGGAAGAACAGGCAAAAGAGAGGAAATAGTGTTGGGAAATGTATGATATGCATTTTAGTGAAAGGAACAATAATGGGGACTATTATCTAAATGGGGAGAAGTTTCAAACATCAGAGGTGCAGAGGGTATTAGGAGTCCTTGTGCATGACTCCCAGAAGGCTAATTTGCAGGTTGAGTCTGTGGTTAATAAGACAAATGCTATGTTGGCATTTATTTCAAGGGGAATAGAATATAAAAGCAAGGAGATAATGCTGAAGCTTTGTAAGACACCAGTCAAGCTGCACTTGGAGTATGTCAACAGTTTTGGGCCCCATATCTCAGAAAGGATTTGTTGTCATTGGAGAGAATCCAGAGGAGTTTCACGAGGATGATTCTGGGTGTGAAGGAATTAACATATGACAAGCATTTGGCAGCTTTGGACCTGTACTCACAGGAATTTAGAAGAATGCGGGGTTGGGGAGGGAGCTCATTGAAACCTACTGAATGTTGAAAGGACTTGATAGGGTGGATGTGGAGAGGATGTTTTCTATGGTGGGAGTGTCCAAAACTAGAAGGCACAGCTTCAAAATTGAGTTGTGACTTTTTAGAACAGAGGTAAGGAGGAATTTTTTTTAGCCAGACAGTGATGAAACTGTGGAATGCTCTGCAGTTGAGGTCAAGTCTGTGGGTGTATTTAGGGCAGAAGTTGATCGTTTCCTGATCGGTCAGGGCATCAAAGGATATGGTGAGAAGGCAGGTGTATGGGGTTGAGTGGGATCTGGGATCAGCCATGATGGAATAGCAGAGCAGACTTGATGGACTGAATGGTCTAATTCTGCTCCTATGTCTTATGGACCTCATCCTTAATAATTAACTTTAACATCTTCCCAACCACTGAGAGTGGACTAACTGGCTTATAGTTTCCTTTCTTCTGCCTCCTTCCCTTCATGAAGAATGGAATGACATTTGTAATTTTCCAGTCCTCCAGAACGATGCCAGAATCTAGTGACTCTTGAAAGATTATTACTAATACCTCCACAACCTCTCTAGCCACCTCTTTCAGAACCCTGAGATGTACTTATCTACCCAGGTGACTTATCTACCTTCAGACCTTTCAGTTTCTCAAGAATCTTCTCTCTAGTTATCATAACTTCACACACCTCATGCCCCCAACACTGGGTACTTCCACCATTCTGCTAGTGTCTTCCACAGATACAAAATACTTATTAGTTCATCTGCCTGTTTGTTGTACCCTATTACTACCTCTCCAGCATCACTTTCCAGTTATCCAACATCCACCCTCACCTCTCTTTCACTCTTTATATATCTGAAGAAATTTTTGATGTCCTCTTTGGTATCAATAGCCAGCTTACTTTTATATTCCATCTCTACCTTCTTAATGTCTTTTCTGTTGCCTTCTGTTGGATTTTAAAAGCTTCCTAATCCTCTATCTTCCCACTAATGTTTGCTCAATTCTATGCCCTTTCTTTGGCTTTGATGTTGTTTTGACTTTGCTTGTTAGTCATGGTTGTGTCATCTTTCCTTTTGAATACTTCCTCCTCTTTGGGATGTATATATCCTGTGCCTTCCAAATTGCTTCCAGAAATTCCAACCATTGCGGCTCTGCTGTCATCCCCACCAGTGTGCTTTTCCAATCAATTCTGGCCAACTCCTCTCTCATGCCTCTGTAATTCCCTTTACTCTACTGTAATACTCACATATCTGACTTTAGCTTCTCCTTCTCAAATTCAGGGTGAATTAGTTGATATTATGATCACTTTCCCCTAAGGATTCTTTTACCTTAAGCTCCTTAATCAATTCTGGTTCATTGCACAGCACCCAATCTGGAATAGCTGATCCATTAGTGGGCTCAACCACAAGCTGCTCTAAAAAGCCATCTCATAGGCTCTCTAGAAATTCCCCCTCTTGGAATCCAGCACTAACCTGATTTTCCCAAACTATCTGCATTTTGAAGTCTCCCATGACAATTGTAACATTGCACTTTCGGCATGTGTTTTCTATATCCCGTTGCCACATCCTTACTACTCTTTGGAGGTCTGTATACAACACCCAACAGGGTTTTTTTTTACCTTTGCAGTTCCTTCGCCCTATCCACAATGATTCAATGCCTTCTGACCCTATGTCACCTCTTTCTAATGATTTGAATCTATTTTTTTAACCAACAGAGCAATGCCGTCTTTCTACCTTTCTGCCTGAATTTTCGATACAACATGTATCCCTGGACATTAAATTCCCAGCTGTGGTCATTCAGCCATGATTCAGTGATGCCAATAACATCATACCTGCCAATCTGCAACTATGCTGCAAGTTCATCTACCTTATTCTGTAAACTGCACACATACAGATACAACACCTTCAATCCTATAAGAACAGAAGAAATGGGAGCAGGAGTAGACCATCCGGCCAATCAAGCCTGCCCCGCTATACAATAAGATCATGGGTGATCTGTCATAAACTCAGCTCCATCTAACTGCCTCTTCCCCATAACCCTTAATTCCCCTACTATGTAAAAATCTATCTAACTGTATCTTAGATATATTTAGTGAAGAAGCCTGAACTGCTTTCCTGGGCAGAGAATTCCACAGATTCACCACTCTCTGGGAAAAACAGTATCTCCTCATCTCTATCCTAAATCTTCTCCCCTGAATTTTGAGGCAATGTCCCCTAGTTCTAGTCTCACTTACCAATGGAAACAACTTTCCTACTTCTATCTTAGCTATCCTTTTCAAAATTCTGTATGTTTCTATAAGATCCCCTCTCATTCTTCTGAATTCCAGAGAGTATAGTCCCAGGTGACTCAATCTCTCCTCATAGGTTAACCCTTTCATTTCTGGAATCAACCTGGTGAACCTCCTCTGCACTGCTTCAAAAGCCAGTATATCCTTCCTCTAGTATGGAGACCAGAACTGCACACAGTACTCCAAGTGCGGCATCACCAGTACCTTGTATAGTTGCAGCATAACCTCCCTGCTCTTGAATTCAATCCCTCTAGCAATGAAGGCCAACATTCCATTTGCCTTCTTAATAACCTGTTGCACCTGCAAGCCAACTTTTTGCAATTCATGCACAAGCACTCCCGAGTCCCTCTGCACAGCAGCATGCTGCAATCCTTCACCATTTAAATAATAATCTGCCTTTCTATTATTCTTTCCAAAGTGGATGATCTCACATTTACCAACATTGTATTCCATCTGCCAGACCTTGGTCCACTCACTTAACTAATCTATATCCCTCTGCAGACTCTTCACATCCTCTGTACAAATTGCTTTTCCACTCAGCTTAGTGTCATCGCAAATTTTGCTATGCTACACTCAGTCCCGTCTTCCAAATCATCAATGTAAATGGTAAACAGCTGCGGGCCCAGCACTGACCCCTGTGGCACCCCACTCACCACTAACTGCCAACCAGAGAAACACCCATTTATACCAACTCTCTGCCTTCTTTTGGTTAACCAATCCACTATCCATGCCAATACACTTCCTCCGACTCCATGCATCCGTATCTTATTTATAAGTTTCTGTATGGTACCTTATCGAATGCCTCCTGGAAATCCAAATATATGACATCCACCTGTTCCCCTCTATCCACTGCACTCATTATGTCCTCAAAGACCTCCAGTAAGTTTGTCAAACTGGACCTGCCCTTCCTGAATCCATGTTGCATCTGTCTAATTGAATCACTCCTTTCTAAACCTCCACTGTGAAGACCAACACAAAATAGTCATTCAATGCCTCAGCCATTTCCTTATTACCCAATATCAATTTCCCCTTCTCGTCTTCCAAGGGACCTACATTGACTTTAGTCACCCTCTTCCGCTTCATATATTTATAAAAACTTTTGCTATCTGTTTTTATATTTTGTGCTAATTTACTTTCATACTCTATCTTCCCTTTCCTTATTCACCCTTCTTGATTTTGTTGCACCATGCTCAATCTTTTGATTCCTAACTTTGTCTGAGCTCTTACCAACATCTGCCTCCACAACTTCTCCACTAACTGTTCAGGCATTCTGGTTCCCATCTCCCTGCAATTCTAGTTTAAATCCCACCGTGCAGCATTAACAAACCTTCCTACTAGGATATTCGTCCCCGACGACATCTGAAGGCACTTGAAAAGTTCCATCAATGCTGTCTTCAAAACATCTTAAATATCAGCTGGGAAGATAGAAGAACCAACATCAGTGTGCTAAGTGAAGCAAAAACGACAAGCATTAAAGCCTATGTCATCAAGGACCAACTAAGATGGCGTGGTCATGTTGTTCGGATGAAAGACAAACGTCTGCCGAAACAAATCTTCTACTCCCAGCTTAAAGAAGGGAAATGTAAAAGAGGCGGACAACAGAAGAGATTCAAAGACGTCTTAAAAGCCAACATGAAGAAATAGAAACATAGAAAATAGGTGCAGGAGTAGGCCATTCGGCCCTTCGAGCCTGCACCGCCATTTATTATAGAAACATAGAAACATAGAAACATAGAAAATAGGTGCAGGAGTAGGCCATTCGGCCCTTCGAGCCTGCACCGCCATTTATTATGATCATGGCTGATCATCCAACTCAGAACCCAGCCTTCCCTCCATACCCCCTGACCCCTGTAGCCACAAGGGCCATATCTAACTTCCTTTTAAACATAGCTAATGAACTGGCCTCAACAGTTTGCTGTGGCAGAGAATTCCACAGATTCACCACTCTCTGTGTGAAGAAGTTTTTCCTAACCTCGGTCCTAAAAGGCTTCCCCTCTATCCTCAAACTGTGACCCCTCGTTCTAGACCTCCCCAACATCGGGAACAATCTTCCTGCATCTAGCCTGTCCAATCCCTTTAGGATCTTATACGTTTCAATCAGATCCCCCCTCAATGTAACATCCACATCAACAATTGGGAAACCAATGCCAAGGACAGGAAACTCTGGCAAGCCATTATCCAAGAAGGAACAGCAACTTTTGAAGCCAACAGATGTGCAGAATTAGAAGAAAAGGGAAGAAAATGGAAAGAGAGGCATCAACAACCAAAGCCTGATCTGCCCTCTGGAACTACCTGTCCTGAATGCAGAAGAACTTTCAAAGCCAAGATTGGACTCATAAGCCACTTGAGAGACCATAAGTAGATCAACAGAACGAAGACCATCATCCTTGACCGCAAGGGATAGCCATGACGATGAGTCCCCCTCCAGTTCAGGTGCAAACCATCCCTTCTGTACAGATTCCATCTTTCCTGGAATAGAGCCCAATGATCCAAAAATCTTATGCCCTCTCTCTAACACCAACCCATTAGCTACATATGAAACTGTACAATCTTCCTAGTTCTAGTCTCACTAGCATGCAGCAGGCATAGCAATCCTGAGATCACAACCCTAGAGGTCCTGCCCTTTAACTTAGCACCTAACTCCATGAACTCCCAATGCAGAATTTCTTCACTCATTATACCCATGTCATTGGTGCCTACGTGGACCACAACTTCTGGCTGTTCACCCTCCCACTTAAGAATGCAGAAGACTCGACCCAACATATCCCGGACCCTGGCACCCAGGAGGCAACATACCATCCAGGAATTTCATTCTCACCACAGAACCTCCTGTCAGTTCTCCTAACTAATGAAAATCTCCTATCACCACATTATGCCTCTTCTTCCCCCCTTCCTTCTGATTCATAGAGGCAGACTCAGTTCCAGAGACCCAACCACTGTGACTTTCCTCTGTTAGGTCATCTCCCCCACCCCCCACCCCCAAACAGCATCCAAAAGGGGATAGTCACTTGGGAACTCTGCACTGGCTCCTTAATCCCTTTCCCCTTCCTGACTGTTACTCAGTTTCCTGTGTCCTTCACCTTGGGTGTAACTACCTCTCTATGCGTCCTATCTATCAGACCCCTAAATGATTCAGAGTTCATCCATTCCCAGTTCCAAGTCCTTAACACAGTTTGTTAGAAGCTGCAGCTGGATGCACTTCTCTTTTCTTTTCAAATCTTTTTATTATTATTATCCAAAATTAACAAGAGTACATCGAAGCAGGCAACACTTACAATGTCTCATGAGAAAAAAAACATTGCTTCAAAGATTGAAAAAAATTTTGGTGACAAAAAAAGAGAAAAAAAACCCTACTAAAGCAAAGAAAAGTGAGAAAAAAAAACATTAGGTGTTCAACTCCCGAGCCATGCATCATACGAAAAGCTTCTAAAGATAAACATCAACCACCAGCAAGAAAAAAAAATGTACCAAAAGTTTACAATTAGATCGTGGAGGAAATCTATCAATTAACTCAAATGATAGTAATGAGCGAATGAATCCCATCGTTTCTCAAAATCAAACATAGGTTCAAAGGTTCGACTTCTAATTTTCTCCAAACTAAGACACAGCATCACTTGAGAGAACCATTGTGACAAAATAGGAGGCACGTATCCTTCCACTTCAACAAAATGGCCCTCCTAGCTATCAATGTAACAAATGCAATAATATGTTGGTCAGACAAAGAGATACCACGGATATTTTGAGGAATTATTCCAAAAAGCACAGTTAATTTATTAGGTTGTAAATTAATTTTAAGTGCTTTAGAAATTGTAGAAAAAACTGACTTCCAGAACCGTTCCAGTATAGAACAAGACCAAAACATGTGTGTCAGTACAGCTGCCTCAGTTTTACATCTATCACAATAATTATTAACATTAGGAAACATTTTAGACAATCTCTCCTTCGTCAAATAGTAACAATGTACAATTTTAAATTGAATCAGTGAATGACTAGCACAGATCGAAGAGGAGTTAACCAACTTCAGAATCCGCGTCCAGTCCTCCATCATAAAAGTCAAATTAAGTTCCTTATCCCAATCTTGTTTAATCTTAAATAAAGGACGCTTATCCCATTGTAACAGTAAATTATAAATTCTTTCAATGGAACCCTTCATCAAAGGGTTCATACTCGTAATAGTATCTAACAGGTCAGCATCCAATATGTAAGGAAAAGGATGCACTTCTCATAGGTCAGGAATGCTGGAGGACTCCCTGACTTCCCACATCCCGCAAGAGGAGCATTGCACTGTCCTAGCTGAGCAGATATAAAGAAGAGCATAAAAAACTTGAGCTTTTCTTTCCTTTGCTTTCTCTGACTGAAGCCTCATTTCACTGAAGTCTTGAAGAGCTAAAGCCTAAAGATCACCAGTCTATGTCCACTCAGACGGTGGCTGCTGCACTTGCCCCTGCCTTCATGACCTCAGTCACAGGGTACTTTCTTCATGGTGATTATGTTCTCAGCTAGTCACCATATTCTTTCAAAATTTAGGCCACTTCTACACCACTGCACCCCCCCCCCCCACCGCATCTCTCATGTTCAGCACTACCCTATTAATATAGTGGAAACGGGTGGTAGAGTAATAGTGGGCTAGCACAGAATCAGATATAGACCCTTTTGCACACCACTTCTATGCCACCTGTTTCCCTATCAACACTAATCCCACACACCTGCATTAGGTCAGAAGCCTATGCCTTGGTGATTTAAGTGTGATTAAGTACATTTTTAATCCTCAAACTGGCTGCAAGATCAGGAGAATAAAAATGTGATGAGTGACGAACCTTGATTGGTGATTTAAGCCATTCAACTGTCAACCTCACATGATCACTTCACTCTTGGCCACTATGAATTTGCTCTATTTGCAATTACATCTTCCAGTAAACTTAACTACAGAAAAAGTCTAAGTGATTATAACAAGAATACTGGAGTACTGTCTGGATCAGAGAGTATTATCTATAAAGAGAGGGGCAAAGTTGAACTGCTTTCTCTGCAGCCTGGAAGACTAAGGAGTGACTTAATAGAAATATCTTAAATTATGTGAGATAGAGATAGAGTCTTTTGACCAGGATGCAAATGTTAAAAGCTGGAGGATGTATTTACAAAGTTCAAAGTAAATTTATTGTCCAAGTGCAATGTGTTACCATATAGACCTGAGATTCATTTTCTTGCATGTACAAGAAAAAAATACAATATAATTTTATGAAAACGTATACATAAAGAGTCAGAGTGACAAACACCAATCTGCAGAAAAAAACAAATAAATACTGAAAACATGAGTTGTAAAGTCTCCTTGAAAGTGAGCCTGCAGATCATAAAATCAGTTCAGTTTTGGTGAGTGAAGTTATCCACTCTGGGATTTTCCTTGTTTGCAGTGGATGACTATGATTATTTGTGTTCTTCATCATGCCCTTTGCTCTCCATGAAGCATTGCAGACCCACCTTCCTGGCCATTGCATCGCACTGTAGATTTCAACCATCCAGTATGCCATGGCTGACTTCATGTGCTAGGATAGAGATTAAGGGAGCTAGGGCTTTACTCTTCAGAGAGAAGGAGGATGAGAGGAGACATGATAGAGGTATACAAGATATTAAGAGGAATAGATAGAGTGGACAGCCAGCGCCTCTTCCCCAGGGTGCCACTGCTTAGTACAAGAGGACATGGCTTTAAGGTAAGGGGTGGGTGTCGTACTCAATCGGACCCAATGCAATAGCAATAGTACCGCAAATACACTGACACATGTAATTCTTTTCAAACCTTTATTCTCTACTCATAGCATGCTACGGGGGGAGTCACAGACTGTTCTCCCAAAGGAGCCAGTCCGGAGACTGCCCCCGAATTACACAGTTCTCCACAATTTATAACATTGATCAGGTAGCAGGAAATCTTACGAATACAAGTTTAGACAATATTAGAATCATTTCAATCACATGCTAAGATACAATTAGATGTAAGATAATTATTGGTCAGTTAGTTATTATTATTTTAAGCCAAAGCTAGCCCATCAGTTCCTCATTCGGACCCTTCCCCTTTTCTTGAACATTCTAGCCCCTACACTATTCTTCCCATATTTAGCTATACCTTGAACTGCTTCTGCAAGATCAGTTAGTTCCTTATTTGAGCCCTTGCCTAGCTTTAGACAATAATGACTAGTGCGTCACCGACTGCTGGGTAAAGCTTCTTTCTAACTTGTCCGAACTTGTCCAAAGCAGTTAGCTAAGGCGCTTACAAGGTGATTGATCATTAATTAATCATTGTCCTCTGTTTTTCCCCCTATTTACCTATCCCTTCATTCTATCAGTGGGGAGTTCAAGGGGGATATTAGAGGAAGGTTTTTTACTCAGAGAGTGGTTGGTGCGTGGAATGCACTGCCTGAGTCAGTGGTGGAGGCAGATACACTAGTGAAATTTAAGAGATTGCTAGACAGGTATATGGAGGAATTTAAGGTGGGGAGGGGTTATATGGGAGGTAGGGTTTAAGGGTCAGCACAACATTGTGGGCCGAAGGGCCTGTACTGTGCTGTACTATTCTGTGTTCTATGTACCTATTTCACTGGGTAATGAGGCCCTCCGGCTACCTTCACCTGGTTTACCCATCTGTTGAAGAGGTGTACTGGGGTATGGCTGCTGTTACATGCAAACAGCTACCTGGAGTCAAAACAGAGAACTAAGTGTCAGCTGGGGACTAAAGGTGAGCGAGCAGAATGGAAACAAGCCCCTTCACCAGTGGTGCTATCCCTCCCTATACCCCAGGGGACTGATGGTTGTAAAATAAAAAATGTTTCTGAAGCTGGTGGTGTGGGACCTGAAGCTCCTATACCTCCCTCCTGATGGCAGCAGCAAGAAGAGGGCATTGTCCTCTATAAAGTGGACAGGAGATATACATTTCTTTTTTAAACACAGAGAGTGGTAGGTACTTGGTACAACCTTCTGGGGATGTGGTGAAAGCAGTTACACTTGCAAAATTTAAGTGCACTTAGACAGACATATGGATAGGAAGGAATAGAGGGATACAGATCACATGGAAGAAGATGGCATTATAGTTTAAAATGGCATCATAGTTGCCACATATAGCATATTCCTATGCTGTCTGTTTGTCTTATGAGTAATACTGTAAGGATTGTAACTTTGATTCTACCTTTGATTGGACAGTGGTGCAGAGCACACAGGTCCAGGGCGAAACTTCAAAAAACTCAGTCTCCATAAAAGCGAGGTACCGTTGAGCAGAGCAGTTATCTTCCAGTGGTCTGAGTCAAAGTGGCAAGGCTTTGGCTCAACAGGCTTCGGCAAGAACAGGTAGGGGTGAGGTAAATAAGTAAGTTTATTTCTTATTTCTTTTTCTTAATTAACTCTTTAAAAATAGTGGGTATGTCTTCAGGACCAGTGTTCTGATCCGGATGTCAGATGTGGGATTTCCAGGAGACTTCAAGCCTCCCCGATGGCCACATCTGCACCAGGTGCATTGAGATGCAGCTCCTTAGAGACCGTATTAGGGAACTGGAGATGCAGCTAAAATACCTTTGGCTTGTTAGAGGAAGTGAGGAGGTAACAGACAGGAGCTACCAGGAGGTAGTCACCCCAAGGCTGCAGGAGACAGATAAATGGGTGACTGTCAAGAGAGGGAAAGGAAAACATCAGATAGTGGAGAGCACCCCTGTGGCTGCCTCCTTCAACAATAAGTACTCCATTTTGAGTACTGTTGTGGAGGATTACTTACATGGGGGAAGCAACAGTGGCCGTGCCTCTGGCACTGAGTCCGGCCCTGTGGCTCAGAAGGGTAGGGAACAGAAGAGGATGTCAGCAGTGATAAGGGACTCTATGGTTAGGGGGACAGATAGGTGATTCTGTGAATGCAAAAGAAACACAAATGGTAGTTTGCCTCCCAGGTGCCAGGGTCTGCGATGTTTCTGAATGCGTCCACAATATCCTGAAAAGGGAGGCTGAGCAGTCAGAAGTCATAGTACATACTGGCACCAATGACATGAGTAGAAAAATGGAGGAGGTCTTGAAATCAGAATACAGGGAGTTAGGTAGGAGTTGAGAATCAGAACCTCAAGAGTAGTAATCTCGGGATTGCTGCCTGTATCATGCAACCATGAAGATAGGAATAGAATGAAGTGGCAGATAAATGCATGGCTGAAGAATTGAATCAGGGTAGGGAATCAGATTTCTGGATCACTGGGACTTCTTCTGCAGCGGGTGTGACCTGTACAAAAGGGATGGGTTGCACTTGAATCTGACCAATAATCTTGCAGGTAAGTTTGCTAGGGCTGCTGGAAGTGGTTTAAACTAATATGGCAGGAGGATGGGAACCAGTATGATAGAGCTGAGGATAAGCCAGCAAATTTACAAGTAGATGATGGGTATAATATGAGTGTAAGGAAGGACAAGCCAATGATTGGGTTATTTCTTCAGCAGTTTGATCAAGGCATGGCTGCACAAGCGCGTGGACGTCAGCCAGTTAGAACAGCGAGAAGAGCTTAAAATAAGACAGCTTTATAGAGCAGGCGAGAAAGTAGAGGGAGACAAAGTAGGAAGGCTTTGGTTCAACGGGGCTTTGGTGATAACGGGTCGAAGCCAGGTAGGTTGCCTGTGTAGAATACAGACAGGAAGTATGTGTGTGAGGCCGGTGTTCTATGCTCAGTGTCAGATGTGGGAAGTCCTGGAGATTTTCAACCTCCTGGATGGCCACATCTGCGCCAGCTGTGTCGAGCTGCAGCTCCTTAGGGACTGCATTAGGGAACTGGAAATGCAACTCGATGATCTTCGTCTGGTCAGGGAGAGTGAGGAGGTGATAGATAGGAGCTATAGGCAGGTAGTCACACCAGGGCCTCGGGAGACAGATAAGCGGGTAACAGTCAGGAGGGGGAAGGGCAAGAGGCAGTTGCTGGAGAGTATCCCTGTGGCTGTTCCCCCTTAACAATGTACTCCTATTTGAGTACTGTTGGAGGGGACAGCCTACCTGGGGGAAGCAACAGTCTGGCCCCATGGCTCAGAAGAGTAGGGTAGGGAAAGGAACAGAATGGCAGCAGTGATAGGGGACTCTATAGTTTGGGGGTCAGACGATTCTCTGGATGCAGGAAAGAAACATGGATGGTAGTTTGCCTCCAGGTGCCAGGGTACGGGATGTTTCTGATCATGTTCACGATATCCTAAAGTGGGAATGTTACATACCTCAAGGAGCTCTTGTGACTTTCTTGTGAGAATGATGTAATGGTCTTTTGGAGGTCACCTGATGTAATTTTCCCGCCGATATGAGGTCATGTGATGACATGTTCACCACGGGTATAAAAGGGAAGACTCCTGGTGACGCAGTTAGTTTTCCAGCTAGAACATTAGTCAGTGTCTCCGTTCCGTTGCGTATTTGTTTTATGATGCAGTTTCATTTTTAAAACAGAGTGTTACGTTCTATTGTAATGTACAATAGTGCTGGATTGGCAGTTTACCCATTTCTGCCAGATTTGTTGATGTACCTTTTCAGTAGTATTGGAGAGTGAAGACTTTATTGAAGTACAGGATATGAAGGATTAAGAGAAGTCGGTAATGTTCGGCAGTTTAATAAAGGATCGACCTTATTGAGTCTTCGTTGAAGAAGTTGCGACCTGCATCGAAGATAACTCCTGCCAAAAGAGAAAGGTAGTTCATGCAGAATTTGCTCGCCAGAAGAAAGGTCGGTTGTTTTAAGCCTTTTATTTCCTTCATCGTGAATCCTTTTGGACAGAACCAGCAGGAAAGTCGCGTCTATGAAGACATCCTTCTCCAGAGAAGTCTCTCCCAATTGAATGTATAAATCTGTTGGACTTTCGAATTTACCATTTTAAGAACTGTATTTGACTTTATCGCTTTAAGAACTGTTGTCGCATTTATCGCTTTAAGAACCAGTACTGAATGGCGACTTGTTGAACAGCTGCATAGCGGTTAACTTGCGGTTAAGGTTTTCGTTTGTTTTTTTTATTGTTTATCCGTGTTTAATAAATGTTTGGTTGTTTTTATATAACCTGACTCAGTTGATATTCATTGTAGTCGGTTACGTAACAGGAAGGAGAACAGCCAGAGTGTCATGGTCCGGTCCGAGAAGTCCATATTCCGGTTCACGGTCCGGTCCATTAACCCTTGCTCCAGGTTTTCCTGTCTACCCTGTTTCTATTCTTGTTGAGCTCTAATTGAGGCAGCTGATGCACGTTGGGGCTGGCTGCATAAATACCTTCAGAGACCAGTGCATGGCTGCTGGATTGTTCTTGTCCTTACTCCTTGTATCCCTTCCTCTGCCTTCTGTTTCCTCACCTGAAGCCTTGCTGGTAACTCTCGCCTCGCCTGAAGTTCTCGTTTCGCCTTGCATTGCCTGAAGCCTTGCCTGGTCTTGCTGGTAACTCTCGCCTCATCTCACCTGCAGTTTTGTCCTGGAGCCACCCCATACTTAGCTCCCTTCCTGTCCCTTGCCTCCGCCGGGTAAGTCTGGCCATCTTGCCATTACCCTGCAGTTGATTCTGTCCCTTCCTGTTCCTAGCCTCCGTCGGGTAAGCCAGGCCATATTGCCGTTACCTATGGTTGGTTCTGTCCCTTCCTAACCCTTGCCTCCGTTGGGTAAGCCAGGCCGTCTTGCCGTTACCCGTGGTTGGTTCTGTCCCTTCCTGTCCCTTGTCTCTGTCGGGTGGAGTTCCGCGCCCTGCCCAGGAGGAGCCTCTAGCCTCTAGCCTCCAGTCTCCAGCCAAGCCTCCAGCCTCCTGCCGAGCCTTGCCTCAAGCCTCCAGCCTCCTGCCGAGCCTTGCCTCAAGCCTCCAGCCTCCTGCCGAGCCTTGCCTCAAGCCTCCAGCCTCCTGCCGAGCCTTGCCTCAAGTCTCCAGCCTCCTGCCGAGCCTTGCCTCAAGTCTCCAGCCTCCTGCCGAGCCTTGCCTCAAGTCTCCAGCCTCCTGCCGAGCCTTGCCTCAAGTCTCCAGCCTCCTGCCGAGCCTTGCCTCGTCTCCAGCCTCCTTCCAAGCCTCGCCTCAAGTCTCCATCCTCCTTCCAAGCCTCGCCTCAAGTCTCTAGCCTCTAGCCTGAAGCCTGAAGACTCCAGCCTCCTGCCTCGCCTTGCTTCTAGCCTGAAGACTCCATCCTCCTGCCTCCTGCCAAGCCTTGCCTCAAGTCTCTAGCCTCTAGCCTGAAGACTCCAGCCTCCTGACGAGCCTCGCCTCTAGTCTCTAGCCTCAAGCCTGAAGACTCCAGCCTCCTGCCTCCTGCCAAGCCTTGCCTCAGGTCTCTAGCCTCTAGCCTCAAGCCTGAAGATTCTAGCCTCATCCTGCCTGCCAGCCCAGCCTTGTCCTTGCCTCGTTCTGGGATCCGAGCCAGAGGCAAGACCCAGGTACTGAGTCCTTGTCCAGTCTCCGGCTCGGAGTCCAAGCCCGGGCTCCTAGCTCTCTTGTCCAGTCCTATTCCGGGTTCCTGGTTTTCGTGTCCATGTCCTTGCCCTCACCCTGTATCCTAGTCCTGACCCTAGTACTTCAGTGTCTGTGTCTTGCACTTGGGCTTGTTCCCAGCCACCGCCTTACGACAGAACAGTCCAGCCACCCATGGACCCAGCGACACAGGCACTGTCATTTTCCTCTTGCCACCCGGGGTTCCTTTCTGTTAAATACCCTCCCACCTGCCCGGGTCGTCCATAGTCTGGATACCCTGTTTGGTCGCCAAGAGGCTCCCGTAGAGGGGGGGATTCTGTCATGGTCCGGTCCGTGAAGCCCGTATTCCCGTTCACAGTCCGGTCCATCGACCCTTGCTCCAGGTTTTCCTGTCTACCCTGTTTCTGTTCTTGTTGAGCTCTAATTGAGGCAGCTGACGCTTGTTGGAGCTGCCTGCATAAATACCTTCAGAGACCAGGGCGTGGCTGCTGGATTGTTCTTGTCCTTACTCCTTGTATTCCTCCCTCTGCCTTCTGTTTCCTCGCCTGAAGTTTTGCCGGTAACTCTCGCCTCGCCTGAAGTTCTCGTTTAACCTTGCATTGCCTGAAGCCTTGCCTGAAGCCTTGCCTGGTCTTGCTGGTAACTCGCGTCTCGTCTCGCCTGCAGTCTTGTCCTGGAGCCACCCCGTACCTAGCTCCCTTCCTGTCCCTTGCCTCCACTGGGTAAGTCTGGCCGTCTTGCCATTACCCTGTGGTTGATTCTGTCCCTTCCTGTCCCTAGCCTCTGTCAGGTAAGCCAAGCCGTATTGCCGTTACCTACGGTTGGTTCTGTCCCTTCCTGTCCCTTGCCTCCGTCGGGTAAGCCAGGCTGTATTGCTATTATCTACGGGTGGTTCTGTCCCTTCCTAATCCTTGCCTCTGTCAGGTAAGCCAGGCTGTCTTGCCGTTACCTGCGGTTGGTTCTGTCCCTTCCTGTCCCCCGTCTCCGCCGGGTGGAGTTCCATGCCCTGCCCAGGAAGAGCCTCTAGCCTCCAGTCTCCAGCCAAGCCTCTAGCCTCCTGCCTCCTGCTAAGCCTCAAGTCTCCAGCCTCCAGCCAAGCCTCGCCTCAAGTCTCCAGCCTCCAGCCAAGCCTCACCTCAAGTCTCTAGCCTCTAGCCTGAAGACTCCTGCCTCCTGCCGAGCTTCGCCGCTAGTCTCTAGCCTCTAGCCTGAAGACTCCAGGTTCCTGCCTCCTGCCAAGCCTCACCTCAAGTCTCTAGCCTCTAGCCTCAAGCCTGAAGACTCCAGCCTCCTGCCTCCTGCCAAGCCTTGCCTCTAGTCTCTAGCCTCAAGCCTGAAGACTCCAGCCTCGTCCTGCCTGCCAACCAAGCCTCGTCCTTGCCTCGTTCTGGGGTCCGAGCCAGAGGCAAGACCCAGGTACTGGGTCCTTGTCCAGTCTCTAGCTCGGAGTCCAAGCCCGGGCTCCTAGCTCTCTTGTCTAGTCCTGTACCGGGTTCCCGGTTTTCGTGTCCATGTCCTTGCCCTCACCCTGTATCCTAGTCCTGTCCCTAGTACTTCAGTTTCTGTGTCTTGCACTTGGGCCCATTCCCAGCCACCGCCTTATGACACAGAGGACATGGTACGTATTGGTACCAATGACGTAGGTAGGAAAAGGGAGGAGGTCCTGAAAACAGACTACAAGGAGTTAGGAAGGAAGTGGAGAAGCAGGACCACAAACATAGTAATCTCGGGATTACTGCCTGTGCCACATGACAATGAGTATAGGAATAGAGTGAGATGGAGGATAAATGCGTGGCTGAGGGATTGGAGCAGGGGGAAAGGATTCAGGTTTCTGGATCATTGGGACTTCTTCTGGGGCAGGCGTGACCTGTACAAAAAAGATGGGTTGCACTTGAATCCCAGGGGGACCAATATCCTGTGGGTAGGTTTGCTACGGCTATTGTGGAGCACTTAAACTAGAATTGCTGGGGGGTAGGAAACAAACTGAAGAGATGAAGGAAGAGGCAGTTGGCTCAAAAATAGAGAAGGCTTGGAGACAGTGCGAGAGGGAGGATAGGCAGGTGATAGAGAAGGGACATGCTCAGAACAATGGTTTGAGATGTGTCTATTTTAATGCAAGGAGTATTATGAACAAAGCAGATGAGCTTAGAGCGTGGATCAATACTTAGAGCTACCATGTTGTGGCCATTACAGAGACTTGGATGGCTCATGGGCAGGAATGATTACTTCAAGTGCCAAGCTTTGTATGTTTCAGAAAGGACAGGGAGGGAGGCAAAAGAGGTGGGGGCATGGCACTGTTGATCAGAGATAGTGTCATGGTTGCAGAAAAGGAAGAAGTCGTCTACGGAGTATCTGTGGGTGGAAGTCAGAAACAGGAAGGGGTCAATACTCTATTGGGAGTTTTTTATAGACCACCCAATACTAACAGAAACATCGAGGAGCAGAAAAGGAGACAGATTCTGGAAAGGTGTAATAATAACGAGGTTGTCATGGTGGGAAATTTTAATTTCCCAAATATCAATTGGCATCTCCCTAGAGCAAGTGGTTTAGAAGGGGTGGAGTTTGTTTGGTGTGTTCCGGAAGGTTTCATGACACAATATGTAGATAAGACTACAAGAGGAGAGGTTGTACTTGATCTGGTATTGGGAAATGAACCTGGTCAGGTGTCAGGTCTCTCAGTGGGAGAGCATTTTGGAGATGGTGATCACAATTCTATCTCCTTTACCATAGCATTGGAGAGGGATAGGAACAGAGAAGTTAGGAAAGCATTTAATTGGAATAAAGGAAAATATGAAGCTATCAGGCAAGAACTTGGAAGCATAAATTGGGCCCAGATGTTCTCAGGGAAATGTACAGAAGAAATGTGGCAAATGTTCAGGGAATATTTGTGTGGAGCTCTGCATAGGTACATTCCAATGATACAGGGAAAGGATGGTAGGGTACAGGAACTGTAGTGTACAAAGGCTGTTGTAAATCCAGTCAGGAAGAAAAGAAAAGCTTACGAAAGGTTAAAAAAAAACTACGTAATGATAGAGATCTAGATTATAAGGCTAGCAGGGAGGAGTTTCAGAATGAAATTAGGAGAGCCAGAACAGGCCATGAGTAGGCCTTGGTAGACAGGATTCAGGAAAACCCCAAGGCATTCTACAAGTAAGTGAAAAGCAAGAGGATAGGACCAATCAAGTGTGACAGTGGAAAAGTATGTATAGAACCAGAAGAGACAGCAGAGGTACTGAATGAATACTTTGCTTCAGTATTCACTATGAAAAAGAATTTTGGCGATTGTAAGGATGACTTACAGCAGACTTAAAAGACTGAGCATGTAGATATTAAGGAAGAGGATGTGCTGGAGCTTTTGGAAAGCATCAAGTTGGATAAGTCACAGGGACCAGATGAGATGTACCCCAGACTTCTGTGGGAGGCAAGGGAGGAGACTGCTGAGTCTCTGGCGATGATCTTTGCATCATCAATGGGGACAGGGGAGGTTCCGGAGGATTAGAGGTTTGCGGATGTTGTTCCCTTATTCAAGAAAGGGAGTAGAGATAGTCGAGGAAATTGTAGACCAGTGTGTGTTACTTCAGTGGTTGGTAAGGTAATGAAGATCCTGAGAGGCAGGATTTATGAATATTTGGAGAGGCATAATATGATGAGAAATAGTCAGCATGGCTTTGTCAAAGGTAGGTCGTGCATTATGAGGCTGACTAAATTTTTTGAGAATGTGACTAAACATACTGATGAAAGTAGAGCAGTAGATGTAATGTAAATGGATTTCAGAAAGGCATTTGATAAGGTACCACATGCAAGGCTTATTGAGAAAGTAAGGAGGCATGGAATCTAAGGGGACATTGCTTTGTGGATCCAGAACTGGCTTGCCCACAGAAGGCAAAGAGTGGTTGTAGACGGGTCATATTCTGCATGGAGGTCGGTAACCAGTGGTGTGCCTCAGGGATCTGTTCTGGGACCCCTTCTCTTCGTGATTTTTATACATGACCTGGATGAGGAAGTGGAGGAATGGGTTAGTAACTTTGACACAAAGGTTGGGGTATTGTGGATAGTGTGGAGGGCTGTCAGAGGTCACAGTGGGACATTGATAGGATGCAAAACAGGGCTTAGTAGTGGCAGATGGAGTTCAACCCAGATAAGTGTGAGGTGGCTCATTTTGGTAGGTCAAATATGATGTCAGAATATAGTATTAATGGTAAGACTCTTGGCAGTGTGGAGGATCAGAGGGATTTTGGGGTCCGAGACCCCACTTGGAGTACTGTGTTCAGTTCTGGTCGCCTCACTACAGGAAGGATGTGGAGGTCATAGAAACGGCGCAGAGGAGATTTACAAGGATGTTGCCTGGATTGGAGAGAATGCCTTATTAGAATAGGTTGAGTGAACTTGGCCTTTTCTTCTTGGAGCGACGGAGGATGAGAGGTGACCCGATAGAGGTGCATAAGATGATGAGAGGCATTGATCGTGTGGATAGTCAGAGGCTTTTCCCAGGGCTGAAATGGCTAGCACAAGAGGGCACAGTTTTAAGGTGCTTGGAAGTAGGTACAGAGGAGATGCTGGGAGTAAGTTTTTTACGCAGAGAGTGGTGAGTGCGTGTAATGGGCTGCCAGCGACGATAGTGGAGGCGGATACAATAGGGTCTTTAAAGAAACTCTTGGATAGGTACATGGAGCTTAGAAAATAGAGGGCTATGTGTAACCCTTGGTAATTTCTATTGTAAGGACATGTTCCACACAGCTATGTGGGCCGAAGGGCCTGTATTGCGCTGCAGGTTTTCTATGTTTCTAAATGTAGACATAGCAAAAAGTTAAATTGTACCACAGAGGCAAAATTCAAAAGAGTGTAGAATGCAGGACTGAAGGTGCTGTACTTAAATGCACGTAGTATTCGGAATAAGGTGGATGAACTCTCGGCGTAATTAGAGATTGGTAAGTATGACATTGTGGTCATCACTGAATCATGACTGAGAGTAGTTCATAGTTGGGAGCTTAATATCAAAAAATATGCTTTGTATCAAAAGGACAGGCAGGAATGCATAGCTGGCGGTGTGGCTCTATTGGTAAGAGATAGAATTACGTCTTCAGAAGAGGTGACATAGTGTCAGTGAATGTCAAATCTTTGTTGGTGGAGTTAAAAAACTGCTAGGGTTATAAAATCATTATGGGAATCATATAGGCCTCTAAACAGAGATATGGGATGAGATTGCAAAGATCGCAAGAGAGGGAATTTTTTGAATGCCTACAAGTTAGCTTTTTAGTGAAGCTTGTGCTTGGGCCTACTCGAGGAAAGGCTGCCTTAGATCGAGTGTTGTGTAAAAACATAAGAAATAGGAGCAAGTGTATTCCATCTGCCCCATAGACCCTGCTCAGCCATTCAATAAGATCATGGCTGATCTGGCCATGGACTTATCTCCAGCTACCTGCCTTTTCCCCATAACCCTCAATTCCCCTACTATGCAAAAATCTATCCAACCCTGTCTTAAATACACTTACTAAGGTATCCTCCACTGCTTCATTGGGCAGAGAATTCCACAGATTCACCACTCTCTGGGAAAAGAAGTTCCTCTTCATGTCTATCCTAAATCTACTCCCCCGAATCTTTAGGTTACATCCCCTAGTTCTCGTCTCACCTACCAGTGGAAACAACTTACCTGCCACTATCGTATCTATCACTTTCATAATTTTATATGTTTTGATAAGATTTCCTCCCATTCTTCTGAATTCTAGTCAGTAAGTCCCAGGTGACTCAATCTCTCCTCATAATCTAACCCGCTCATCTCTGAAATCAACTTGGTGAACCTTCTCTGCACCACCTCCAAAGCCTATATATCATTCCTCAAGTAAGGAGACCAGAACTGCACGCAGTACTCCAGGAGCAGCCCAACCAGTACCCTGTACAGTTGCAGCATAACCTCCTTGCTCTTAAATTCAATCCCTCTGCCAATGAAGGCCGATGTTCCATTTACGTTCTTGATAGGCTGCTGCACCTTCAAACCAACCTTTTGTGATTCATGCACAAGTACTGGCAAGTCCATCTGCACAGCAGCATGCTACAATTTTTTTTAACCATTTAAATAATAATCTGATCTTCCATTTTTCTTTCCAAAGTGGATGACCTCACATTTACCAACATTGTACTCCATCTGCCAGACCCTTGCCCATCCACTTAACCTATCTATATCTCTGCAGACTCTCCGTATCTTCTGCACAATTTGCTTTTCCACTCAATTTAGTGTCATCAGCAGACTTACATACACTACACTTGGTCCACTACACTGTTTTTGTTCCACTCCTATCTGTATTTCGGCTCGCACGGACTCTTCCCCCGGTCGAGACCCGCGAGACTTCGGTCTCGCAACTCGGACCCGGTTGGACCCGCGCTGCAGCGCTCCGCTTCTACCTGCTTGCTGACGTCCAGAAAGCTTCCTTTCGATTAGAACTGGGAGAACTCTTGGTGAGGCCGAGGCCGTCGGCAGCCTGCAGCCAGTGCGAGGCGGCGGCGGGCGGAGGGGGCGAGGCCCGAGGCCTGCCGCTTGTCGCGACCGCCGCCGCCCGCCCTCGCTGCCTGGTACGGTCGGGAGCAGCTGCAGGATCCGGCCAAGGTGAAGCAGCTAGCGGGCGAAAACAAGTGAGGGGGTGGTGTCATTACTACACCACTAGGTGATCATCCCAACGGCGGAGCAGGCGGAAGAGGATTCATCTCCCAAATGCTGCAAAGGCGGATGAGGATGCCCAACAATGGGTAGGGAGGCTTGCGAGCACGCCGCAAGAACTGCCGTAGACCCACAACACTCAGGGCTTGTCTACCTAGCGTGTGAAGCCTGGATTCGGCGGACTGCGCGGAAGAAACCATCACTGGTTCAACGGGCAGAAAGGCGATTCTCAGCAATGCGTCGTGGAGCGCTAAGAGGGCACAGTGAGACACACAGAACACTGCTGGCCATCCACTGCATCCTGACCTATCTCCAGCCGTCTCGACTATGTCTTTCCACTGGGTCCAGACGGGCCGGGACGAGAGAGTGAGGCTGACGACCTGCGCAACTCTCCCTCACTTTAATCCAAGTCAAGCGCAAGTCATGACTTCAAACCCAACGCAGAAGAAAGTGATGGTGCTCAACCTTGGCACATGGAACGTGAGAACTCTGCGAGATAACATTAAGGCAGACAGACCAGAGAGAAGAACTGCACTGGTTGCAAAAGAGCTAGCTCGCTACAACGTGGACATAGCAGCTCTCAGCGAAACGCGCCTAGCAAACAAGGGCCAGCTGACAGAACATAGTGGTGGATACACGTTCTTCTGGAGCGGTCGCAGCAGCGCTGAACGACGAGAAGCAGGCGTGGGATTTGCCATCAATTCTAACCTCGCCCGTAAACTCACCAAGCACCCAGAGAGCATCAACGACCGCCTGATGACACTTCAGCTCCCACTTGCAAACAAGAAGAGTGCTACGCTGATTAGTGCCTACGCTCCCACCATGACAAACCCAGATGACGTTAAAGACAAGTTCTATGAAGAATTCGACGCCCTTATCTCAGCAATCCAACAGTCAGAGAAGCTCATCGTTCTCGGGGGCTTCAATGCCAGAGTAGGGACAAACTACCAAACCTGGGAAGGGATCATTGGAAGACACGGCACTGGCAAGTGTAACAGCAACGGCCTTCTGCTCCTCGAGACGTGTGCCACACACGACCTTGTCATCACCAACACCCTGTTCCTCTTACCCACCCGTAAGAAGACGTCATTGATGCACCCACGCTCGAAGCACTGACATCTGATCGACTACATCATCACCAGGCAGAGGGACAGGATGGATGTCAGAGTGACGAGAGCCATGTGTGGTGCCGTCTGTTGGACCGACCACTGCCTCATTTTGTCCAAGTTCAGGCTTCGCATTCTGCCCATGAGAAGACCCCAAGGGCAGAAGACTGCAAAGAGGCTGAATGTCTCCAAGCTGAAAAGCAGCTGGGTTGCAGAAGAATTCGTCAATGACCTTGAAGGCAGACTGCCAGACACACCACAGGAAGACTGGACCAGCGTTGAGAAACAGTGGACGGCCTTCAGAGACGCTGTCTACACTACCGCCCTCGAACATCTCGGACCAGCAACCCGAAGAAACCAAGACTGGTTCGATGAGAATGATGAAGAAGTACAGGCACTACTAAAGGAGAAACATCAACATTACAGAGCGCATCAGAACGACCCCGCGTCGCTAGCCAAGAAAGAAGCCTTTACCAACGCAGAAGAAATCATAGAAACGACAGCACAGAAACAGGCCTTTTGGCCCTTCTTGGCTGTGCCGAACCATTTTCTGCCTAGTCCCACTGACCTGCACACGGACCATATCCCTCCATACACCTCCCATCCATGTATCTGTCCAATTTATTCTTAAATGTTAAAAAAGAACCCGCATTTACCACCTCATCTGACAGCTCATTCCATACTCCCACCACTCTCTGTGTGAAGAAGCCCCCCCCCTAATGTTCCCTTTAAGCTTTTCCCCCCTCACCCTTAACCCATGTCCTCTGTTTTTTTTCTCCCCTTGCCTCAGTGGAAAAAGCCTGCTTGCATTCAATCTATACCCATCATAATTTTATATACCTCTATCAAATCTCCCCTCATTCTTCTAATTTTATATATCTCTATCAAATCTCCCCTCATTCTATACAAAGGTGCAGAAAAAACTTCACGAGATGCAGGACAGCTGGTTCAGCAAGAAGGCCGATGAAATCCAGGGCTATGCAGACAGCCACGACTTAAAGCGCTTCTACGATGCGCTTACGGCTTTATACGGACCCCAGTCCTCCGGCTCCTCACCCCTCCTCAACGCAGATGAGACGCAGCTGCTGACAGAGAAGAAGCAGATTCTGGATCGGTGGGCTAAGCACGTTAACAACGTCCTTAACCGCCCTGCCGACATCAACGACGAGGCCATTGCCCGCCTGCCCCAGGTAGAGATTAACAAGAACCTTGACACCCTCCCCACAGTAGATGAAGTCAGGAAGGCAGTGAAGCAACTCTCCTGTGGCAAAGCGCCAGGACCCGATGCAATCCCTGCTGAGGTATACAAAGCAGGAGGCCCTGTCATGATGCAAAAGCTGACTGTACTCTTCCAGTCCATGTGGAAAAAGGGACAGGTCCCGCAACAGCTGAAAGATGCCAGCATAGTCCACATCTACAAGAGGAAAGGCAACCGCCAGTCTTGCGACAACCACCGAGGCATCTCCCTCTTGTCCATTGCGGGGAAGATTCTGGCCCGCGTCCTGCTCAACCGCCTTCTCCAACATCTTGAGCAAGCTCTGCTCCCAGAAAGCCAGTGCGGCTTCCGTGCTGAACGTGGGACCGCGGACATGATTTTTGCTGCGCGCCAACTCCAGGAAGAATGCCAGGAGCAACACAGCGACCTCTTCGTGACCTTTGTCGATCTAACCAAGGCTTTCGATACGGTCAGCAGAGAAGGCTTGTGGAAGATCATGGAGAAGTTTGGCTGCCCCAGCAAGTTCATCACAATCGTCCGGCAGTTCCACGACGGTATGATGGTGAAAGTTCTGGATGACGGCGACGAGTCGGAGGCCTTCCCAGTGACAAATGGCGTCAAACAAGGCTGCGTTCTTGCCCCGACTATGTTCAGTATGGTATTCTCTGCCATGCTGACAGATGCCTTCCGTAACTACGAAGAAGGAATCCACGTCAGGTACAGGACTGACGGCAGGTTGTTCAACCTTAGGCGCCTGCAGGCAGTTACAAAGGTGCAAGAGACTGTCATCAGAGACTTCTTGTTTGCTGATGACTGCGCACTCAAGGCCAGCACAGAGCAGGAGATGCAGCGTGAAATGGACTGCTTCTCACAAGCCTGCGACAACTTCGGTCTCACTACCAGCACCAAGAAGACCGAAGTTATGAACCAGCCTGCCCCAGGAAAGCCATACCAGGAGCCGCGCAGATTGCCAAAGCCAGCGCCGCCTTTGGGAGACTCCGTGAGAACGTCTGGGAGCGGAGAGGACTCAGCCTTACCACCAAACTGAAGGTCCACTGTGCAGTGGTCCTTACCACCCTCCTTTATGCCAGCGAGACCTGGACTGTCTACAGCAGACACGCCAAACAGCTCAACTACTTTCACCTGATCTGTCTCTGCAGACTCCTCCACATCAGGTGGCAGGACAAAGTCCCCGACACGGAAATCCTGGAACGAGCTGGGCTCTGCAGCGTCTACACCCTCCAGCTGAAAGCCCAAGCCAAGTGGGCTGGACATGTGGTCAGAATGCCAAACAGCCGATTGCCTAAGCAGCTGCTGTATGGAGAACTGTGTCAGGGCAAGCGCTCAGTCGGGGGGGCAGAAGAAACCTTATAAAGACCACAGAACCATAGAAACTAGAAACTACAGCACAGAAACAGGCCCTTTGGCCCTTCTTGGCTGTGCCGAACCATTTTCTACCTAGTCCCACCGACCTGCACACGGACCATATCGCTCCATACACCTCCCATCCATGTATCCGTCCAATTTATTCTTAAATGTTAAAAAAGAACCTGCATTTACCACCTCGTCTGGCAGCTTATTCCATACTCCCACCACTCTCTGTGTGAAGGAGCCCCCCCTAATGTTCCCTTTAAATTCCCCCCCCTCACCCTTAACCCATATCCTCTGGTTTTTTTCTCCCCTTGCCTCAGTGGAAAAAGCCTGCTTGCATTCACTCTATCTATACCCATCATAATTTTGTATACCTCTATCAAATCTCCCCTCATTCTTCTACGCTCCAGGGAATAAAGTCCTAACCTATTCAACCTTTCTCTGCAACTGAGTTTCTCAAGTCCCGGCAACATCCTTGTAAACCTTCTCTGCACTCTTTCAACCTTATTTATATCCTTCCTGTAATTTGGTGACCAAAACTGAACACAATACTCCAGATTCGGCCTCACCAATGCCTTATACAACCTCATCATAACATTCCAGCTCTTATACTCAATACTTCGATTAATAAAGGCCAATGTACCAAAAGCTCTCTTTACGACCCTATCTACCTGTGATGACACTTTTAGGGAATTTCGTATCTGTATTCCCAGATCCCTCTGTTCCACTGCACTCCTCAGTGCCTTACCATTAACCATGTATGTTCTACGTTGGTTTGTCCTTCCAACGTGCAATACCTCACACTGGTCAGTATTAAACTCCATCTGCCATTTTTCAGCCCATTTTTCCAGATGGTCCAAGTCCCTCTGCAGGCTCTGAAAACCTTCCTCACTGTCTACTACACCTCCAATCTTTGTATCATCAGCAAACTTGCTGATCCAATTTACCACATTATCATCCAGATCATTGATATAGATGACAAATAACAATGGACCCAGCACTGATCCCTGTGGCAAACCACTAGTCACAGGCCTCCACTCAGAGAAGCAATTCTCTACCACCACTCTCTGGCTTCTTCCATCGAGCCAATGTCTAATCCAATTTACCACCTCCCCATGTATACCTAGCGACTGAATTTTCCTAACTAACCTCCCATGCGGGACCTTGTCAAAGGCCTTACTGAAGTCCATGTAGACAATATCCACTGCCTTCCCTTCATCCACTTTCCTGGTAACCTCCTCGAAAAACTCCAACAGATTGGTCAAACATGACCTACCACGCACAAAGCCATGTTGACTCTCCCTAATAAGCCCCTGTCTATCCAAATGCTTGTAGATTCTGTCTCTTAGTACTCCCTCCAATAACTTACCTACTACTGACGTTAAACTCACTGGCCTATAATTTCCCGGATTACTTTTCGATCCTTTTTTAAACAACGGAACAACATGAGCCACTCTCCAATCCTCCGGCACTTCACCCATAGACAGCGACATTTTAAGTATTTCTGCCAGGGCCCCCACAATTTCAACACTAGTCTCCTTCAAGGTCCGAGGGAACACTCTGTCAGGTCCCGGGGATTTATCCACTAATTTTCCTCAAGACAGCAAGCACCTCCTCCTTTTCAATCTGTACAGTTTCCATGGTCTCACTACCTGATTCCCTCAATTCCACAGATTTCATGCCAGCTTCCTTAGTAAATACAGATGCAAAAAACCTATTTAAGATCTCCCCCATTTCCTTTGGTTCCACACAAAGCCGACCACTCTGATCTTCAAGAGGACCAATTTTATCCCTTACAATCCTTTTGCTCTTAATATACTTGTAAAAGCTCTTTGGATTATCCTTCACTTTGACTGCCAAGGCAACCTCATGTCTTCTTTTAGCCCTCCTGATTTCTTTCTTAAGTATTTTCTTGCACTTCTTATACTCCTCAAGCACCTGATTTACCCCCTGTTTCCTATACATTTCATACAACTCCCTCTTCTTCTTTATCAGAGTTGCAATATCCCTTGAGAACCAAGGTTCCTTATTCCTATTCAATTTGCCTTTAATCCTGACAGGAACATACAAACTCTGCACTCTCAAAATTTCCCCTTTGAAGGCTTCCCACCTACCAATCACATCTTTGCCAGAGAACAACCTGTCCCAATCCACGCTTTTTAGATCCTTTCTCATTTCTTCAAATTTTGGCCTTCTTCCAGTTCAGAACCTCAACCCTAGGACCAGATCTATCCTTGTCCATGATCAAATTGAAACTAATGGTGTTATGATCACTGGAACCAAAGTGCTCCCCTACACAGACTTCCGTCACTTGCCCTAATTCATTACCTAACAGTAGATCCAATATTGCATCCCCTCTAGTTGGTCCCTCTATATATTGATTTAGAAAACTTTCCTGAACACATTTTACAAACTGTAAACCATCTAGACCCCTAACAGTATGGGAGTCCCAATCAATGTATGGAAAATTAAAATCCCCTACCACCACAACTTTATGTTTCCTGCAGTTGCCTGCTATCTCTCTGCAGATTTGCTCTTCCAAGTCTCGTTGACTATTGGGTGGTCTGTAATACAATTCCACTAATGTGGCCATACCTTTCCTGTTTCTCAGCTCCACCCATAAGGACTCAGTAGACAAGCCCTCTAATCTGTCCTGCCTGAGCACTGCTGTAATATTTTCCCTAACAAGCAATGCCACTCCCCCACCTTTCATTCCTCTGCCTCGATCACATCTGAAACATCGGAACCCTGGAATATTAAGCTGCCAGTTCTGCCCCTCCTGTAGCCAAGTTTCACTAATTGCTACAACATCATAATTCCACGTGTCAATCCACGCCCTCAACTCATCCGCCTTCCCCGTAATACTCCTAGCATTGAAATATATACACCTCAGAAGATTTTTACCACCACTCACAACCTTTCTATCAGCGGATTTGTTTAAACTTTCAACATCATTTATTTTCACCCCAGCCACACTGTCAGCTCTGGCACTCTGGTTCCCATCCCCCTGCAAATCTAGTTTAAAGCCTCCCCAATAGCACTAACAAACCTCCCTGAAAAGATATTGGTCTCCCTGTGGTTCAAGTGTAACCCGTCTCTCTTGTACAGGTCCCACATGCCCCAGAAGAGGTCCCAATGATCCTGAAATCTGAAACCCTGCCCCCTACATCAGTTCCTCAGCCACTTGTTCCTCCTCCAGAGCATCCTATTCCTACCCTCACTGGCACCTAGCACAGGTAGCAATCCTGAGATTACCACCCTTGAGGTTCTGCTTTTCAACTTCCTACCAAGCTCTCTATACTCACTGTCCAGGACCCCTTCACTCTTCCTTGCTATGTCATTGGTACCAATGTGCACCACGACATCTGGCTGATCACCCTCCCACTTCAGAATGTCATGCAATCGATCAGAGACATCCTTGACCCTGGCACCTGGGAGGCAACAAACCATCCTGGATTCTCTGTCACGACCACAGAACCTTCTATCTGCATCTCTAACTATCGAGTCCCCTATCACTGCCGCTCTCCTCTTTCTCCCCCCTCCCTCAAAGACTGCCTCAAAGCGTCCCTCAAAGGCCTGGGTGTCGACATCAACACGTGGGAGATGCTTGCCCTCGACCGTCCAGCTTGGCGCAGCAAGATCACCACAGGAGCCCGTGCAGCTGAAGTCAGGCGCATCATCGAGGCGCAATGAAAGCGTGCTGTGCGCAAGGCTCGAGCAGCATCCACTGCCACGACAGCACCTACCCACTTGTGTCCCACATGTGGGCGAGCCTTCAGGGCCTGGATTGGCCTCATCAGTCACCTCCGGACCCACAGCCACCAATCTCCCATTTGACTTTGAAGCCATGGTCATCTTCGACTACGAAGGACGAACAACAGCAACACTTGGTCCCCTCTTCCAAATCGTTAATGTCAGATGTCAGGCAGAGCCGTGGTAGTAGGGGACTCCATAGTGAGAGGTACAGAAAAGGGTTTCTGTGGCAACAGGCAAGATTTAAGGATGGTGTGTTGCCTCCCTGGTGCCGGGATCCAGGATGTCACGGACCGATTGCAGGGAATCCTCAAGAGTGAAGGTGAACATCTGGAAATGGCGGTGCATGTCGGCTCAAGTGACGTGGGGAAGAAGAGGAAAGACATTCTACAACGCCACTTCAGAGAATTCGGAAGAAGGCTGAAAAGCAGGACTTCCAGGGTGGTTATCTCCAGTTTGCTTCCAGTTCCCCATGCTGGAGTGGTCAAGAACAGGGAGATAATGGATCTGAATGTGTGGCTGAGGAACTAGTGCAGGAAGCAAGGATTTACATTCTTGGACCACTGGGGTATGTTTCGGGGTAAGGATGAATTGTACAAAAAGGATGGGTTGCACCTTAATAAGTGGGGCACCAGCATTCTGGCAGCCAGGTTTGCCTCTGCAACACGGGTGTGTTTAAACTAAGTAGTGGGGGGGCGGGGTAGGGGACGAACTGGAAACATAAGGATGGAGATAAAGGGAAAGTGAGAATAAGAAAAGTTAAGAAAGACAGCAGAATCAACAGAGCCGAAAGCTCAAGAAGGGATCGTACAGTATGGCCAAGTGAAATAGGAATTGATATGGGAGGTGAGGGGAGTAATGAATTAAAAGTATTATATATGAAAACATGGAGTATAAGAAATAAAGTGGATGAGCTTGAGGATTGGAAATTGGTAAGTATGATGTTGTGGGAATAACAGAGACATGGCTTCAAGTGGACAGGGCCTGGGAAATGAATATTCAAGGGTATACGTCCTATCGAAAGGACAGACTGATGGGCAGAGGGGGTGGGGTGGCTCTGTTGGTGAGGAATGATATTCAGTCCCTTGCGAGGGAGGACATAGAATCAGGAGAAGTAGAGTCAGTATGCTACAGTTGTTATGGGGGACTTCAATATGCAGGTAGACTGGAGGAATCAGGTTGGTACTAGACCCCAAGAAAGGGAGTTTGTGGAGTCCCTCTGAGATGGATTCTTAAAACAGCTTGTACTGGAGCCTACCAAAGAGAACGCAATTCTAGATTTAGTGTTGTGCAATGAACCAGATTTGATCAGGGACCTTGAGGTAAAGGAGCCATTAGGAGGTAGTGACCATAATATGATAAGTTTTAATCTACAATTTGAGAGGGAGAAGGGAAACTCGGAAGTGTCAGTATTACAGTTGAACAAAGGAAACTATGGTTCTATGAGGGAGCAGCTGGCCAGAGTTCAATGGAACAATACCCTAGCAGGAATGACAGTGGAACAGCAATGGCAAGTGTTTCTGGGAATAATGCGGAAGGTGCAGGATCAGTTCGTTCCAAAGAGGAAGAAAGATCCTAAGGGGAGTAAGGGGAGGCCGTGGCTGATAAGGGGAGTAATGGACAGTATAAAAATAAAAGAGAAGAAGTATAACATAGCAAAGATGAGTGGGAAGCCGGATGATTGGGAAACTTTTAAAGAGCAACAGAAGGTAACTAAAAAGGCAATACACGGAGAAAAAATGAGGTACGAAGGTAAACTAGCCAAGATTATAAAGAAGGACAGTAAAAGCTTCTTGAGGTATGTGAAAAGGAAAAAAATAGTTAAGACCAAAATTGGACCCTTGAAGACAGAAGCGGGTGAATTTATTATGGGGAACAAGGTAATGGCAGACGAGTTGAACAGGTACTTTGGATCTGTCTTCAGTAGGGAAGACACAAACAATCTCCCAGATGTAATAGTGGCCAAAGGACCTAGGGCAATGGATGATTTGAAGGAAATTTATATTAGGCAGGAAATGGTGTTGGATAGGCTGTTGGGTCTGAAGGCCGTTAAGTCCCCGGGACCTGATGCTCTGCATCCCACGGTACTTAAGGAGGTGGATGGCTTTAGAGATCGTGGACGCATTGGTAATCATTTTCCAATGTTCTATAGATTCAGGATCAGTTCCTGTGGATTGGAGGGTGGCTAATGTTATCCCTCTCTTCAAGAAGGGAGGATGAGAGATTTATAGACCGGTTAGCCTGACGTCGGTGGTGGGAAAGATGCTGGAGTCAATTATAAAAGATGAAATTACGACACATCTGGATAGCAGTAACAGGATCAGTCTGAGTCAGCATGGATTTATGAAGGGGAAATCGTGCTTGACTAATCTTCTGAAATTTTTTGAGGATGTAACTATGAAAATGGACAAGGGAGAGCCAATGGATGTAGTGTACCTGGACTTTCAGAAAGCCTTTGATAAAGTCCCACATAGGAGATTAGTGGGCAAAATTAGAGCACATGGTATTGGGGGCAGAGTGCTGACATGGATTGAAAATTGGCTGGCTGACAGAAAACAAAGAGTAGCGATTAACGGGTCCCTTTCCGAATGGCAGGCGGTGACCAGTGGGGTACCGCAGGGTTCAGTGCTGGGACCGCAGCTGTTTACAATATATATTAATGATTTAGATGAGGGAATTAAAAGTAACATTAGCAAATTTTCCGATGACACAAAGCTGGGTGGCAGTGTGAAATGTGAGGAGGATGTTATGAGAATGCAGGGTGACTTGGACAGGCTGGGTGAGTGGGCAGATGCAGATTAATGTAGATAAATGTGAGGTTATCCACTTTGGTGGTAAGAATAGGAAGGCAGATTATTATCTAAATGGAGTCAAGTTAGGAAAAGGGGAAGCACAACGAGATCTAGGTGTTCTTGTACATCAGTCACTGAAAGCAAGCATGCAAGTACAGTAGGCAGTGAAGAAAGCTAATGGCATGCTGGCCTTCATGACAAGGGGAATTGAGTATAAGAGCAAAAATGTCCTTCTGCAGCTGTACAGGGCCCTGGTGAGACCACACCTGGAGTACTGTGTGCAGTTTTCATCTCCAAATTTGAGGAAGGACATTCTTGCTATTGAGGGAGTGCAGCGTAGGTTCACAAGGTTAATTCCCGGGATGGCGGGACTATCATATGTCGAAAGATTGGAGCGACTGGGCTTGTATACTCTGGAATTTAGAAGGCTGAGAGGGGATCTTATTGAAACATATAAGATTATTAAAGGATTGGAGACGCTGGAGGCGGGAAGCATGTTCCCGCTGATGGGTGAGTCCAGAAGCAGAGGCCACAGTTTAAGAATAAGGGGTAGGCCATTTAGAACGGAGTTGAGGAAAAACTTTTTCACCCAGAGAGTGGTGGATATATGGAATGCTCTGCCCCAGAAGGCTGTGGAGGCCAAGTCCCTGGATGCTTTCAAGAAAGAGATGGATAGAGCTCTTAAAGATAGCAGAATCAAAGGTTATGGGGATAAGGCAGGAGCTGAATACTGATTGTGGATGATCAGCCATGATCACAGTGAATGGCGGTGCTGGCTCAAAGGGCCCAGCACCGACGCCTGCAGCATACCGCTCACCACTGATTGCCAACCAGAGTAACATCTGTGTATCCCAACTCCCTGCTTTCTATTAGAAAAACAATCCTCTGTCCCTGCTAATACATCACCCCCAACTCTATGCATCATTATCTTATGCTAAGTCTTTTATGTGGCACCTTATCGAACGCCTTCTGGAAATCTAAGTGAATAACACCCATCTCTTCCCCTCTATCCACTGCGCCCATTATATCCTCAAAGAACTCCAGTAAGTTTTCCAAACAGAACCTGCCATTGCTGAATCCATGCTGGATCTGCCTGATGGATCCATTTCCTTCCAGATGCCTCGTTATTTCTTCTTTAATGATAGCTTCAAGCATTTTCTTAAAACTGATGTTAAATTAACTGGCCTATCCAGATTTTATTAGGGAACTGAAGGTAAAGAAACTCCTGAGCAGCCAGTCATCATAATAAGATTGAATTCATACTGCAATTTGAGAGGGAGAAGCACAAATAAGATGCATCAGTATCACAATGGAATAAAGGGAATTACAGAGGCATGAGAGAGGAGCTTGCCTCCCTCACTGGAGGACAATACTGGGGGGAGGACAGTAGAACAGAGGTTGCTGAAGTTTCTGGGAATAATTCACATGGTACAGGATAGATATGTCCCACAGAAGACCAAGTTCTCAAATGGCAGGAGTAGGCAACCGTGATTAACAAGGAAACTTAAAGACTGCATAAAAGCCAAGGAAAGGGCACATAAGGTAGTAAAAGTGAGTGGGAAGTTGGATGATTGGGAAACTTTTAAAATCCAACCAACAACTGAAAAAACTAAAAGAGAAAAGATGAAGTATGAGGGCAAATTAGCCAATAATATAAAGCTGGATACTAAAAGGTTTATCAGTTATATAAATAAAAGGAAGGTGATTGTTAATATTGAACCATTGGAAAAGGATGCTGGTGAGATAGTAATGGGGGACAAAGAAATACCAGATGAACTTAGTAAGTACTTTGCTTCAGTCTTTACTATGGAAAACACTAGCAGTGTGCCAAAGGTCTGTGAGTGTCAGGGAGCAGGAGTGACTTCCATTGCTATTACAAAGGAAAGAGTGCTAGGCAAACTGAAAGGTCTTAAGGTGGATAAGTCACCTGGACCAAACAGACTACATCCCAGAGTTCAGAAAGAGGTTGCTGAAGAGATAGTGAATGCATTGGTCATGATCGTTCAAGAATCATTTGATTCTGGCACGGTTCCAGAGGACTGGAGAATTGCAAATGTCACTCCACTCTTTCAGAAGGAAGACAAAAGAAAGGAAATATAGGACAGTTAGTCTAACCTGCGTGGTTGGGAAAGAGCTATTGTTAAGTCTATTATTTAGGATGAGGTTTCGGGGTACTTGGTGACTAACAATAAAATAAGTCAAAGTTAGTATGGGTTCTGTAAAGGGATATCTTGCTTGACAAATCTGTTAGAGTCCTTCAAGGAAGTAACAAGCAGGGTGGACAAGGAAGAGACAGTGGAAGTCATTTAATTGGATTTTCAAAAGACATTTGACAAGGTGACACACATGAGGCTGCTTAACAAGATAAAATCCTTTGTCACAAGAGGAAAGATACTAGCATGGATAGAGGAATGGCTGACAGGCAGGAGGAGGTGAGTGGGAATAAAGGGGGTCTTTTCTGGTTGGCTGCCAGTGGCTATTGGTGCTCCTCAGGAGTCAGTATTCGGACTGCTACGTTTCGCATTGTTTGTGAATGATTTAGATACTGTAATGGAATTGATGCCTTTGTGGCAAAGTTTGCAGATGATACGAAGATAGGTGGAGGGGTAGGTATTGCTGAGGAAGCAGCATGATTGTAGAAGGACTTAGATAAAATATAAGATTGGGCAAAGAATGGATGTCCAGTCCCTATATACTTCCATCCCCCATCAGGAAGGTCTCAAAGCTCTACGCTTCTTTTTGGATTCCAGACCTAATCAGTTCCCCTCTACCACCACTCTGCTCCGTCTAGCAGAATTAGTCCTTACTCTTAATAATTTCTCCTTTTGCTCCTCCCATTTCCTCCAAACTAAAGGTGTAGCTATGGGCACCCGTATGGGTCCTAGCTATGCCTGCCTTTTTGTTGGGTTTGTGGAACAATCTATGTTCCGTGCCTATTCTGGTATCTGTCCCCCACTTTTCCTTCGCTACATCGACGACTGCATTGGCGCTGCTTCCTGCACGCATGCAGAACTCGTTGACTTTATTAACTTTGCCTCCAACTTTCACCCTGCCCTCAAGTTTACCTGGTCCATTTCAGAAACCTCCCTCCCCTTTCTAGATCTTTCTGTCTCTGTCTCTGGAGACAGCTTATCCACTGATGTCTACTATAAGCCTACTGACTCTCACAGCTATCTGGACTATTCCTTTTCTCACCCTGTCTCTTGCAAAAACGCCATCCCCTTCTCGCAATTCCTCCGTCTCCGCCACATCTGCTCTCAGGATGAGGCTTTTCATTCTAGGACGAGGGAGATGTCTTCCTTTTTTAAAGAAAGGGGCTTCCCTTCCTCCACTATCAACTCTGCTCTTAAACGCATCTCCCCCATTTCACGTACATCTGCTCTCACTCCATCCTCCCACCACCCCACTAGGAATAGGGTTCCCCTGGTCCTCACCTACCACCCCACCAGCCTCCGGGTCCAACATATTATTCTCCGTAACTTCCGCCACCTCCAACGGGATCCCACCACTAAGCATATCTTTCCCTCCCCGCCTCTCTCTGCATTCCGCAGGGATCGCTCCCTACACAACTCCCTTGTCCATTCGTCCCCCCCATCCCTCCCCACTGATCTCCCTCCTGGCACTTATCCGTGTAAGCGGAACAAGTGCTACACATGCCCTTACACTTCCTCCCTTACCACCATTCAGGGCCCCAAACAGTCCTTCCAGGTGAGGCATCACTTCACCTGTGAGTCGACTGGGGTGATATACTGCGTCCGGTGCTCCCGATGTGGCCTTTTATATATTGGTGAGACCCGACGCAGACTGGGAGACCGCTTTGCTGAACATCTACGCTCTGTCCGCCAGAGAAAGCAGGATCTCCCAGTGGCCACACATTTTAATTCCACATCCCATTCCCATTCTGACATGTCTATCCACGGCCTCCTCTACTGTAAAGATGAAGCCACACTCAGGTTGGAGGAACAACACCTTATATTCCGTCTGGGTAGCCTCCAACCTGATGGCATGAACATTGACTTCTCTAACTTCCGCTAGGCCCCACCTCCCCCTCGTACCCCATCTGTTACTCTTTTTAATGCACACATTCTTTCTCTCACTCTCCTTTTTCTCCCTCTGTCCCTCTGAATATACCTCTTGCCCATCCTCTGGGTCACCCCCCCCCGTCTTTCTCCCTAGGCCTCCTGTCCCATGATCCTCTCGTATCCCCTTCTGCCTATCACCTGTCCAGCTCTCGGCTCCATCCCTCCCCCTCCTGTCTTCTCCTATCATTTTGCATCTCCCCCTCCCCCTCCAGCTTTCAAATCCCTTACTCACTCTTCCTTCAGTTAGTCCTGACGAAGGGTCCCGGCCTGAAACGTCGACTGCGCCTCTTCCTATAGATGCTGCCTGGCCTGCTGCGTTCACCAGCAACTTTGATGTATGTTGCTTGAATTTCCAACATCTGCAGAATTCCTGTTGTTTGGGCAAAGAAATGGCAGGTGGAATATAATGTTGGGAAATGTATGATAATGCATTTTGGTAAAAGGAACAAAAGTGAAACTATTATCTAAATGGGGAGAAAATGCAAATATTCTAGGTGCAGAGGGACTTAGGAGTCCTCGTGCAAGAGTTCCAGAAAGTTAATTTACAGGTTGACTCTGTGGTAAAGAAAGCAAATGCAATGTTGGCAAACAACAGGAATTCTGCTGTACCTGCATGCTTACTTTCAGTGACTGATGAACAAGGACACCTAGATCTCGTTGTACTTCCCCTTTTCCTAACTTGACACCACTCAGATAGTAACCTGCCTTCCTGCTCTTGCTACCAAAGTGGATAACCTCACATTTATCCACATTAAACTGCATCTGCCCTGCATCTGTCCACTCACCCAACCTGTCTAAGTCACACTGCATTTTCATAACATCCTCCTCACATTTCACACTGCCACCCAGCTTTGTGTCATCTGTAAATTTGCTAATGTTACTTTTAATCCCTTCATCTAAATCATTAATGTATATTGTAAATAGCTGCGATCCCAGCACCAAGCCTTGCGGTACCCCACTAGTCACTGCCTGCCATTCTGAAAAGGACCCATTAATCCCTACTCTTTGTTTCCTGTCTGCCAACCAATTTTCTATCCATGTCAGTACCCTACCCCCAATACTATTTGCTCTAATTTTGCACACTAACCTCCTATGTGGGACCTTATCAAAGGCTTTCTGAAAGTCCAGGTACACTACATCCACTGGCTTTTCCATGTTCATTTTCATAGTTGCATTCTCAAAAAATTCCAGATTAGTCAAGCATGATTTCCCCTTCGTAAATCCATGCTGACTCAGACCTATCCTGCCACTGCTATCCAAATATGCCGCTATTACATCTTTTATAATTGATTCCAGCATCTTCCCCACCACTGATGTCAGACGAACAGGTCTATAGTTGCCTGTTTTCTCTCTCCCTCCTTTCTTAAAAAATGGGATAACATTAACTACCCTCCAATCCGCAGGAACTGATCCTGAATCTATAGAACATTGGAAAATGATTACCAATGCGTCCACGATTTCTAGAGCCACCTCCTTAAGTACCCTGGGATGCAGACCATCAGGCCTTGGGAATTTATCAACCTTCAGTCCCATCAGTTTACCCAACACCATTTTGTGCCTGATGCGAATTTCCTTCAGTTCCTCTGTTACCCTAGGTCCTTTGGCCACTATTGCATCTGGGAGATTGTTTGCATCTTCCCTAGTGAAGACAGATCCAAAGTACCTGTTCAGCTCATCTGCCATTTCCTTGTTCCCCATAATAATTTCACCCGTTTCTGTTTTCAAGGGCCCAACTTCGGTCTTAACTAATTTTTTCCTCTTCACATACCTAAAGAAGCTTTTACTATCCTCCTTTATATTTTTGGCTAGCTTATCTTCGTACCTCATCTTTTCCCCCCGTATTGCCTTTTTAGTTATCTTCTGCTGCTCCTTAAAAGTCTCCCAATCCTCTGGCTTCCCACTCATCCTTGCTATGTTATACTTCCTCTCTTTTATTTTTATACTGTCCTTGACTTCCCTTGTCATCCACAGTCGCTCCTTACTCCCCTTAGAACCTTTTTTCCTCTTTGGAATGAACTGATCCTGTATCTTCTGTGTTATTCCCAGAAATACCTGCTATTGTTGTTCCACTGTCATCCCTGCTAGGGTATCTTTCCAGTCAACTTTTGCCAGCTCCTCCCTCATGTGTCCATAGTCCCCTTTGTTCAAATGTAATACTGACACTTCCGATCTTCCCTTCTCCCTCTCAAATTGTAGATTAAAACTTATCATATTATGGTCACTACCTCCTAAAGGCGCATTTGCCTCGAGTTCCCTTATCAAATCTGGCTCATTACACAACACTAAATCCAGAATTGCCTTCTCCCTGGTAGGCTCTAATACAAACTGCTCTAAGAATCCATCTCTGAGGCATTCCACAAACTCCCTTTCTTGGGGGCCAGTACCAACCTGATTTTCCCAGTCTCCCTGCATGTTAAAATCCCCCATAACAACCGTAGAATTACCTTTGTGACATGCCAATTTTAACTCTTGACTTAACTTGCACCCTATATCCAGGCTACTGTTTGGGGGCCTGTAGATAACTCCCATCAGGGTCTTTTAATTATGGAGGGCAGCATGTGTGTAAATGTCTCTCTCCAGCAGACTTCATCATGTTCATCATGACTCCAGTATTTCTACTATTTTTTAATGTTTCTTAATTGTACATGATTTTTTTTTGTGTTGTATCGCTGAGCAGCAGTAAACCATCTGATTGGCCTATCAGAGTTCTCTTTGGGAGCTAGTTGACTTGATCAGCATTTCTGATTTGGCTATTGTTCATGATTGCACTTAATTAAAAAAAAACTGTCTAGTCTATCAGCACGTGGCCAAGTGGTTAAGGCGTTCGTCTAGTGATCTGAAGGTTGCTAGTTCGAGCCTCAGCTGTGGCAGCGTGCTTGTGTCCTTGAGCAAGGCACTTAACCACACATTGCTCTAGCATCTGTGTGAGGAGTGGCGCCCCACACAGACTTCCAATCTGTGCCTTGTAAGGCATGAAAATGCCCGATGCAGGCCTCTCATGGCCTGTCGATGTTCCCTCCCTCCCTAGTCTATCAATCCCTCTTATAATCTTACACACCTCTATCAAGTCACCTCTCATGCTTCTTTGATTCAAACAGAAACATCTTAGCTTGCTTAACCTTTCCTCATCAGACATGCTCTCTAATCCAGGCATCATCATGGTAAATCTCCTATGCACTCTCTCTAAGGTTTCCACATTGTTCCTATAATGAGGTGAACATACAGTATCTCAACACAATACTAGTCTGGTCTAACCAGAGTTTCATACAGCTGCAACATTACCTCATGGCTCTGGAATTCAATGCACCAACTAATGAAGGTCAATACACTCGATGTCTTAACAACTTGCCTGGCAGCTTTCAGGAATCTATGGACGTGGACCCCAAGAACCCTCTGTTCATCTGAACTGCTAAAAAATCCTGCCAATGACTTTGTACTCTGCCTTCAAGTTCAACATTCTAAAGTGTAATATTTCCTATTTCTCATGATTGAACTCCATCTGCCACTTCTCAGCCCAGCTCTTCATCCTGTCAATGACCCATTCTAACCTATGACAACATTTTGCATATCCACACCATGTCAACTTCAAAATTACCTACCCACCTTTCAACTTCCTCATCCAAGTCATTTCTAAAAATCAAACAGAACAGGGGTCACGGACCTCCAGGTAGAATATATTCCATCTACTACCACCCTCTGCCTTCTGTGGGCAAGCTAGTTCTAAACCCAATTATAATCACTTCACACTTATTGCGATTAAATTACAGCAGCCATTTCTTGCTAAGTTGGTCAGTATTGCTCTGTAACATCCTCTTTATCAACAATGCCACCAATATTTGGTGCCAATCTAATCAGGTGCCAATCAATATTAGGGAAGTTAAAGTCACCCATGATAACAACCCTGTTATTTTTGCACCTTTCCAAAATCTGCCTCCCAATCTGCTCCTCTGTATCTCTGCTGCTACCAGGGGGCCTACAGAATACCCCCAGTAGAGTAACTGCTCCCTTCCTGTACCTGACTTCCACCCATACTGACTCAAAAGAGGATCCTGCTAGATTACCCACCCTTTCTGTAGCTGTAATAATATCCCTGACCAGTAATGCCACCCCTCCTCCCCTTTCCCCCCCATCTCTATCCCTTTTAAAGCACTGAAATCCAGGAATATTGAGAATCCATTCCTGCCCTGGTGCCAGCCAAGTCTCTGTAATGGCCACTACATCATAATTCTATGTATGTATCCAAGCTCTCAGTTCATCAGCTTTGTTCCTGATGCTTCTTGCATTGAGGTACACACACTTCAGCCCTTCTACCTTACTACCTTTACACCATTTATTTTGCTTCTCTTTCCTCAAAGCCTCTCTATATGTTAGATCTGGCTTTACTCCATGCACTTCTTTCACTGCTCTATCGCTCTGGGTCCCATCCCCGTTACAAATTAGTTTAAACCCTCCCGAACCATGCTAGCAAACCTACCTGCAAGGATATTGCTCCCCCTCAAGTCCAGGTGCAGCCCATCGAATCTGTACAGGCCCCACCTTCCCCAGAAGAGATCCCAATGATCCAAAAATCTAAAACCCTGCTCCCTGCACCAACTCCTCAGCCATGCATTCAACTGCCATCTCCTCCAGTTCTTACCATCACTGTCAGATAGCACTGGCAGCAATCCTGAGAACGCCACACTTGAGGTCCTGTTCTTCAGCCTTCTGCCTAGTTCCTGAAACTCACACTTCAGGACCTCATGCCTCTTCCTGCCTATGTTGTTGGTACCAACATGTATCACGACTTCTGGTTGCTTTCCCTCTCATACCAGGATGTCGTGCACCTGGTCAGAGACATCCCGGACCCTGGCACCTGAGAGGCAACAAACCATGCGGGTGTCCTTCTCACGTCCACAAAATCTCCTGTCTGCTCCCCTGACTATAGAGTCTCCAATGACGACAACTCTCCTCTTCTCCGTCCCACCCTTCTGCACCACTGGGACAGACTCAGTGGCAGAGGCCCTGCCACCGTGGCTCATACCTGGTCGGTCGTCCCTGCCAGCAGTATCCAGGACAGTAAACTTATGATTCAGGGGAATGGCTGCAGGGGTGCTCTGCACTACCAGTCTGCTCACCTTCGCTTTCCCCCCTCTGTCACCCAACGACCTGCTTCCGACAGCCTAGGTGTGACTACCTCCCTGTAGCTCTCATCTATGACCGCCTCATTCTCCCCTATGAATCAAAGGTCATCCAGCTGCTGCTCCAGATTCCTTACGTGGTCTTCCAGATCGCCCAGCCGTATGCACTTCTGGCAGATGTGACTCTGCGAGAGAGGGGAGTTCACCCAAGACTGCTACATCTCACATGAGAGGCACATCACCATCTCAGGAGGCATTGTAAAGACAAACTGCGGGCAAGCTTGTCCTCCGCCTCTTCTCGTCGAAGCCTCTCGAGTCAAAGCCTCAAAGCTCCACTCCTTCACTGGCCCACTCACTCCTAGACTACTAGACAGGTATATGGAGGAATTTAAGGTGGGGGGTTATATAGGAGGCAGTGTTTGAGGGTCGGCACAACATTGTGGGCCGAAGGGCCTGTACTGTGCTGTTCTATATTTGTGTCATCTACAAACTTACTAATTACACCCCCCAATCGATATCCAAATTGTTGATGTATATAACAAAAAGCAAAATTCAAAGGACTTATCCCTGTGGTACAGTACTGATCATAGACTTCCATTCAAAGCACTCCTCCACTATCACCTCCTGTTTCCTATTACTGAAACAACTTTGACTCTCTTAACATGTCTTTACTACTATGTCGACTCAGGCCAGGGGGCCGGCGTCTGGCATGTTGACGGACTCTCCACTTCTCCCTCTCCCTCATCAGTGTGTTCAGTTCATCTACATTAGCCGCGCCGCTGTCTTCTAGGAGCGTGTTGACCATAGTCTTGGGAGGGCGTCCAGGGTTCATCCTCCCGTGCTTGGGCTCCCATATGATGACTAGGCTGGTAGGTAGCTCAGAGTGACGTAGACAGGGCCCCGCTAGTTGCAGTTTTCTAGCCTCAGTTTTAGTGGTGAGCATCGGTAGGTCGTTATAGAGCTCGACGTTCGTCGTGTACTGTTGACAACACACGTCAAGAGCCATCCGGAGCATTCGTGTATAGCAACCATCTAGAGACTTTCGCATAGTCTTGGTGAGTGTCTATGCCTCACATCCGTATGTGAGAATGGACTCTCTGACTGCTATGAAAATCTTCTTTTTAAGGCCTCTGGTCAGGTTCAACTTCCAGATTTCCTTCATGTCATTCATAGCCCTCCGCGCCAGCCTTTAATTGACTTTAATTGTACTTTTGTAACTCCAATAAAGCTCATTTAAATATCAATGTGATTAGAGATAGCCCATTTTATCACATTACATAAAGCCAACATGAAAAGTGAATATTTAAACAATGAAATTGAACATTAATTGTTTAATGTGCTGACTTGGCTATCTTCAGAACTGGAGACCACCGCCTCATGAATGCAGCTCGCCAGGTAGGCAAGGTTTTGACTGTTCACATTACTGATGTTGATCTGTGCATCGGATGAGAGGTAAATATGCAGCTTTTTCATCAAGTAGTTAATCTGAGAACCTGTTTAAAGTCACAAATATTTCAGTTGAGTACAATGATAGACAATTATATAAGTAAAGCATGACTCAGATTTACAAAGCATCCTCAAAAAGACCTAAGTTGCCTTATAGCCAGGAGAGTTACCTTTGCAATGTGCAATATGTGCACGGCCAACTCCTACAGCAATGTGACAATGATCAGATATTTAATCTTAGTGTTTTGTCTGAATGGTAAGAAAATTGTCCTGGACACCAAGGATAAGATCCCAACTCTTCCTTGAAATAATGCCATGGATCTTTTCTGCACATCTGTACATTCTTCAATATCTCTGCTAGAAGATGACATTTTCCACAGTGTAGCAGCATCTCAATGCTACATTGGAATATTTCTCTTAATTTTATGCAAATATCAATGGAGTGGGACTCACAAGCTTCTGACCTACAAGTGAGAGAGGGTTCTCTTGGGTAACACTAGTGACACCAAGAACATTGCTTTGATATTGAAGCGTTGATAGAATTACTAGAATTGCTTCAGAAACAAAAGATAAAGGAAGTTTTTTCTGATGACAATTTATTGACTGTAACAACAGACGAGTCATTTATCATAGGAACAGTAAAACTGATTCCAGCTCAAGCTAAATTCCCTGATCACTTAGTCATTTTCATAGACGTAGCAGTGAGAAGACAGCATGGCCTGGATGTTGCTTTCTTGTGGCAGCACTCCATGTAATAGAGCTCAGCATCAACAGAGCTCTACAATCTAACTAAAAGTACAGAAGGGGTAAGCAGAAACAACAGGAATTCTGCAGATGCTGGAAATTCAAGCAACATACATCAAAGTTGCTGGTGAACGCAGCAGGCCAAGCAGCATCTGTAGGAAGAGGTGCAGTCGACGTTTCAGGCCGAGACCCTTCGTCAGGACTAACTGAAGGAAGAGTGAGTAAGGGATTTGAAAGTAGGAGGGGGAGGGGGAGATCCAATGGGAGTAGGCTTTTGGTGAGAGTAGAAGCAACAGGCTTTGGCTCAAAAGAGGCTTCGGCTTGGAAGAGGCATTGACTCTGTGTAAAACGTCTGTTAAGGTTTCCTTTTTATCTTTTTTCTTCTCTTACTGTACCATTTAAATGGTTGTGGTGTGTTCTTCGTGCTGGATGTTGAAGAACTGGGAGACCTAGAGCCTCTAAGGGAACTACATCTGCGTGAAGAGCATTCAGCTGCAGCTCCTTGAAGACCATGTTAAGGATCTAGAGCAGCAACTGGATGACCTTCGGCTTGTATGGGAGAGTGAGGTGATAATTGATCAAAGTTACAGGGAAGCAGTCACCTGAAGTTGCAGGAGGTGAGTGCCTGGGTGACTGTCAGGAGAAATGGAAATAGGCAGTTAGAGCAGCGCACTCCTGTGGCCATTTCCCTCAAAAACAAGTATACCTCTTTGGATACTTCTGTGGGGGATGACCTCCTGGGATAATGCCATGGCGACCGCATTACAGGCACTGAGCATGGGTCCGTGGTGCAGAAGGGAAAGAGAGAGAAGAAGGGAGTGGTATTGATAAGGGACTCAATAGTGAGGGGAACGGACAGGAGATTCTGGGGACATGAATGGGACACCCGGATGGTATGTTGCCTCCCAGGTGCCAGGGTCAGGGACATCTCAGATCGCGTCCACGCATTTTGGAGAGGGAGGAGGAGCAGCCAGATGTCTTCGTACATATTGGTACCAATGACATAGGAAGGAAAAGCAATGAGGTCCTGAAAAGAGAATTTAGAGAGCTAGGTAGAAAGCTGAGAAGCAGGACCTCCCTGGTAGTAATTTCTGGATTGCTGCCTGTGCCACGTACCACTGAGGTTAGAAACAGGATGATTTGGTAGATAAATGCATGGCTGTGAAGCTGGTGCAGGGGGCAGGGCTTCAGGTTCTTGGATCATTGGGATCTCTTCTGGGGGAGGTATGACCCGTTCAAAAGTGACGGGTTGCATCAATATTCTCGCGGGCAGGTTTGTTAGAGCTGTTAGGAGGGTTTAAACTAATTTGGCAGGGGGATGGGAACCAAAGTGAAGGGACTCAGGATAGGACAGATGGTAAAGAAGTAAAGATAGTGTGCAGTCAGACTGTCAGGAAGGGCAGGCAGGTGATGGGACTTAGTTACAGACAACAGGCTGAGTATCAAAACATTAGGGAAGCAGAATCAGAAAGGATAGCAAATATGGTACTCAAGGTGTTGTATCTAAATGCGCGCAGCATTAGAAATAATCTTGTTGCACTATTACAGATTGCCAGGTATGATGTTGTGGCTGAAGGATAGTTGTTATTGGCAGCTGAATGCCCAAGGTTACATGTTATATTGGAAGGATAGGAAGGTAGGCAGATAGGGTGGTGTGGCTCTACTGGTAAGGAATGGCATCAAATCAGTAGAAAGATGTGACATCGGATCGGAAAATGTTGAATCCTGTGGATTGAGTTAAGAAACTGCAAGGGTAAAAGGATGTTGATGGCAGTTATATACAGGCCTCCCAACAATGGCTCGGAGGTGGACCACAGATTACAAAAGGAAATAGAAAAGGTGAGTCATAAGGGCAATATTATTGTAGTCATGGGAGATTTTAACATGCAGTTCAATTGGGAAAATCAGGTTGGTAATGGATCTCAAGAGAGTGAGTTTGTTGAATGCCTACGAGATGTCTTTTCAGAGCAGTTTGTTGTTGGGTCTACTAGGGGATCAGCTATACTGGATTGGGTGTTATGTAATGAACCGGAGGTGATTAGGGAGCTTAAGGTGAAAGAACCCTTCGGAACCAGTGATCACAATATAAATAAGTTCAGCCTGAAATTTGATAGAGGAAAAGTAAAGTCTGATGTAGGAGTATTTTAGTCGAGTAAGGGAAATTACTGTGGTATAAGGGAGGAGTTGGCCAAAGTAAATTGGAAAGAGCTGCTGGCAGAGATGTTGGCAGGGATGTTAGCAGAGCAGCATTAACATGCATTTCTGGGAAAATGAGGAAGGTGCAGGACATGTGTATTCCAAAAATGAAGAAATACTCAAATGGTAAAATAGTACAATCATAGCTGACAAAGGAAGTCAAAGCTACTGTAAAAGCAAAAGAAAGGGCATACATCAAAGCAAAAATTAGTGCAAAGATAGAGGATTGGAAAGTTTTTAAAAACCTACAGAGAGCAACTAAAAAATCATTAGAAGGGAAAAGATGAGCAAATAATATCAAAATGGACAGTAAAGATTTTTTCAAGTATGTTAAAAATAAAAAGTAATGAGAATGGACATAGGACCGCTAGAAAATGAAGCAGAAGAAATAATAACGGGGACTTAATGGTCTGAGGGTGGATAAATCTCCTGGACCTGATGGAATGCACTCTCGGGTTCTGAAGGAAGTATCTGGAGAGATTGTGGAGGCATTAACAATGATCTTTCAAGAATCGATAGATTCTGGCGTTGTACCGCATGACTGGAAAATTGCAAATGTTACTCTGCTATTTAAGAAGGGTGGGAGGCAGCAGAAAGGAAACTATATACCTGTTAGCCTGACATCAGTGGTTGGGAAGTTGTTGGAATCGATTGTTAGGGATGAGATTAGGGGAATGGGCAAAGAAGTGGCAAATGAAATATTATGTTGGAAAGTGTATGGTCATGCATTTTGGTAGAAGAAATAAACTGGCAGAATATTATTTAGATGGGGAGAGAGTTCAAAATGCAGAGATGCAAAAGGGCTTGGGAGCCCTTCTGCAAGATACCCTAAAGGTCAACCACCAGGTTGAGTCAGTTGTGAAGAAGGTGAATGCAATGTTGGCATTCATTTCTAGAGGTATATAAGAGCAGGGATATGATGTTAAGACCCTATAGGGTATTCCTGAGACCACACTTGGAGTACTGTGTGCAGTTTTGGGCTCCTTATTTTGGAAAGGATATACTGACATTGGAGAGGGTTCAGAGAAGATTCACAAGAATGATTCCAGGAACGAAAGGGTCATCGTATGAGGAATGTCTGGCAGCTTTTGGGCTGTATTCCCTGGCGTTCAGGAGAATGAGGGGGGATCTCATAGAAACATTCTGAATGTTAAAAGGCCTGAACAGATTAGATATGGCAAAGTTATTTCCCATGGTAGGGGAGTCTAGGACAAGAGGACACGACTTCTAGGATTGAAGGATGTCCATTTAGAACTGAGATGTGGAGAAATTACTTTAGTCAGTAGGTGGTCATCAGTGCTCAGGCAGGACAGATTAGAGGGCTTGTCTACTGAGTCCTTATGGGTGGAGCTGAGAAACAGGAAAGGTATGGCCACATTAGTGGGATTGTATTACAGACCACCCAATAGTCAACAAGACTTGGAAGAGCAAATCTGCAGAGAGATAGCAGGCAACTGCAGGAAACATAAAGTTGTGGTGGTAGGGGATTTTAATTTTCCATATATTGATTGGGACTCCCATACTGTTAGGGGTCTAGATGATTTAGAGTTTGTAAAATGTGTTCAGGAAAGTTTTCTAAATCAATATATAGAGGGACCAACTAGAGGGGATGCAATATTGGATCTCCTGTTAGGTAACGAATTAGGGCAAGTGACGGAAGTCTGTGTAGGGGAGCACTTTGGTTCCAGTGATCATAACACCATTAGTTTCAATTTGATCATGGACAAGGATAGATCTGGTCCTAGGGTTGAGGTTCTGAACTGGGAGAAGGCCAAATTTGAAGAAATGAGAAAGGATCTAAAAAGCGTGGATTGGGACAGGTTGTTCTCCGGCAAAGATGTGATTGGTAGGTGGGAAGCCTTCAAAGGGGAAATTTTTGAGAGTGCAGAGTTTGTATGTTCCTGTCAGGATTAAAGGCAAATTGAATAGGAATAAGGAACCTTGATTCTCAAGGGATATTGCAACTCTGATAAAAAAGAAGAGGGAGTTGTATGAAATGTATAGGAAACAGGGGGTAAATCAGGTGCTTGAGGAGTATAAGAAGTGCAAGAAAATACTTAAGAAAGAAATCAGGAGGGCTAAAAGAAGACATGAGGTTGCCTTGGCAGTCAAAGTGAAGGATAATCCAAAGAGCTTTTACAAGTATATTAAGAGCAAAAGGATTGTAAGGGATAAAATTGGTCCTCTTGAAGATCAGAGTGGTCGGCTTTGTGTGGAACCAAAGGAAATGGGGGAGATCTTAAATAGGTTTTTTGCGTCTGTATTTACTAAGGAAGCTGGCATGAAATCTATGGAATTGATGGAATCAAGTAGTGAGACCATGGAAACTGTACAGATTGAAAAGGAGGAGGTGCTTGCTGTCTTGAGGAAAATTAAAGTGGATAAATCCCCGGGACCTGACAGAGTGTTCCCTCGGACCTTGAAGGAGACTAGTGTTGAAATTGCGGGGGCCCTGGCAGAAATATTTAAAATGTCGCTGTCTACGGGTGAAGTGCCGGAGGATTGGAGAGTGGCTCATGTTGTTCCGTTGTTTAAAAAAGGATTGAAAAGTAATCCGGGAAATTATAGGCCAGTGAGTTTAACGTCAGTAGTAGGTAAGTTATTGGAGGGAGTACTAAGAGACAGAATCTACAAGCATTTGGATAGACAGGGGTTTATTAGGGAGAGTCAACATGGCTTTGTGCATGGTAGGTCATGTTTGACCAATCTGTTGGAGTTTTTCGAGGAGGTTACCAGGAAAGTGGATGAAGGGAAGGCAGTGGATATTGTCTACATGGACTTCAGTAAGGCCTTTGACAAGGTCCCGCATGGGAGGTTAGTTTGGAAAATTCAGTCGCTAGGTATACATGGAGAGGTGGTAAATTGGATTAGACATTGGCTCGATGGAAGAAGCCAGAGAGTGGTGGTAGAGAATTGCTTCTCTGAGTGGAGGCCTGTGATTAGTGGTGTGCCACAGGGATCAGTGCTGGGTCCATTGTTATTTGTCATCTATATCAATGATCTGGATGATAATGTGGTAAATTGGATCAGCAAGTTTTGGTAAATTGTGCAGTTTTGGTCCCCTAATCTGAGGAAAGACATCTTTGCCATAGAGGGAGTACAAAGAAGGTTCACCAGATTGATTCCTGGGATGGCAGGTCTTTCATATGAAGAAAGACTGGATGAACTGGGCTTGTACTCGTTGGAATTTAGAAGATTGAGGGGGGATCTGATTGAAACGTATAAGATCCTAAAGGGATTGGACAGGCTAGATGCGGGAAGATTGTTCCCGATGTTGGGGAGGTCTAGAACGAGGGGTCACAGTTTGAGGATAGAGGGGAAGCCTTTTAGGACCGAGGTTAGGAAAAACTTCTTCACACAGAGAGTGGTGAATCTGTGGAATTCTCTGCCACAGCAAACTGTTGAGGCCAGTTCATTAGCTATGTTTAAAAGGAAGTTAGATATGGCCCTTGTGGCTACAGGGGTCAGGGGGTATGGAGGGAAGGCTGGGTTCTGAGTTGGATGATCAGCCATGATCATAATAAATGGCGGTGCAGGCTCGAAGGGCCGAATGGCCTACTCCTGCACCTATTTTCTATGTTTCTATGTTTCTATGATACAAAGATTGGAGGTGTAGTAGACAGTGAGGAAGGTTTTCAGAGCCTGCAGAGGGACTTGGACCATCTGGAAAAATGGGCTGAAAAATGGCAGATGGAGTTTAATACTGACAAGTGTGAGGTATTGCATGTTGGATGGACAAATCAACGTAGAACATACAGGGTTAATGGTAAGGCACTGAGGAGTGCAGTGGAACAGAGGGATCTGGGAATACAGATACAAAATTCCCTAAAAGTGTCGTCACAGGTAGATAGGATCGTAAAGAGAGCTTTTGGTATATTGGCCTTTATTAATCAAAGTATTGAGTATAAGAGCTGGAATGTTATGATGAGGTTGTATAAGGCATTGGTGAGGCCGAATCTGGAGTATTGTGTTCAGTTTTGGTCACCAAATTACAGGAAGGATATAAATAAGGTTGAAAGAGTGCAGAGAAGGTTTACAAGGATGTTGCCGGGACTTGAGAAACTCGGTTACAGAGAAAGGTTGAATAGGTTAGGACTTTATTCCCTGGAGCGTAGAAGAATGAGGGGAGATTTGATAGAGGTATATAAAATTATGATGGGTATAGATAGAGTGAATGCAAGCAGGCTTTTTCCACTGAGGCAAGGGGAGAAAAAAAACCAGAGGATATGGGTTAAGGGTGAGGGGGGAAAAATTTAAAGGGAACATTAGTGGGGGCTTCTTCACACAGAGAGTGGTGGGAGTATGGAATGAGCTGCCAGACGAGGTGGTAAATGCGGGTTCTTTTTTAACATTTAAGAATAAATTGGACAGATACATGGATGGGAGGTGTATGGAGGGATATGGTCTGTGTGCAGGTCAGTGGGACTAGGCAGAAAATGGTTCGGCACAGCCAAGAAGCGCCAAAGGGCCTGTTTCTGTGCTGTAGTTTCTATGGTTCTATAGCTTGTCGCACCAGACAGCCAGCCACTCTAGTTTTGTTTGGTTGATGTTGAGCAGGTCAGTAGTAGCTAGATCAGGTGAGAGTGGGCAGTTGCGCAGAACGTGTTCAATGTTTTGCACCCTTTCGCCACACTCATAGGATTCACTGGTCTTTAAACCCCATTTCACCATATTATCTCCCGTCCTGCAAACTCCCACTCTCGCTCTGTTGAGAGTGCACCACTTGCATCTGGCAACGTTTCTGTGGGGTCTTGCACTGTATTGTTTGGTGGGGTTCTGGCTTGTGTTTGTTACCAGAGGTAAATCCTGTATGTTTGGGGGGATGTTCTGTGCAGTAATCCTCCACTGTAGCAAAGCTTTTCCTCGATTTTAGGCAGTTGGAAACTGGCACATGATGATGTAGTGGGTGCCGTGGATCCAAGTTCTGTTTACCTTTTTCAATTTTTGTTGTAGTGTGTCTTCGGATCTCTGGAGGAGCAATGCCTGCAAATCTATAAATGATGTTAGTGGGTGTGGGGCACAGTGTGCCCGTGATCATTCGGCAGGCTTCGTTAAGCAACGGGTCAATTTTCTTCGCATGGGCTGATCTGCCCCACACAGGTGCACAGTATTCTGCAGGTGCATAGCAGAGTGCTAGGGCAGTTGATCTAAGTGTGTGAGCATTAGCTCCCCATTTCGTGCTTGCTAATTTTTTCAAGAGAGAATTGCGAGAGCCAACTTTCCCTCGGAGTTTTTGGATGTGGGTGGCAAATGAGAGCGTCCTATCCAGTGTGATGCCCAGGTAAACTGGAGTCGGATGGTGCTTGAGCTCCTTCCCACACCAGAAGATCTTGAGTTTCTGAGCTGCTTCTCGATTCCTCAGGTGGAATGCACCCACTTGAGTTTTTTGATACATTTGGGTTCAGAGACCATTTTTCATAATACTGCTTCATTGCTTCGAGGACTGCTGTAAGTCGTACTTCAACTTCTTGGAAGGAGTTAGCTAGTGTTGCTATGCATAGGTTATCTCCATAGATAAACCTGTGTCTGTCAGGAAAAGTTGGTTGGTTGTTTGTGTAAGCATTAAATAGTAGAGGTGCCAGGACCGAACCCTGTGGTAGTCCGTTCTTTTGCGGACGCCACCTATTCTTAATTCCATTCATTTCTACAAACGTACGTAAAATCTGCGATTTTCTAGGAGGCTTCTTAATACTTTTGACTGTGGTTTCGTTCTTTAACATTTTAGATAATTTCAGTAGAAGGCCTCTGTGATTCAAAATGTCCTATGCTGCTGTTAAAGTCAATGAAAACTGCCCCTATAATTTGTTGCATTTCAAAGTCATCCTCAATATACTGGGTTAAGTTCAGGACTTGACTGCAGCAAGAGTGGCCTGGCCTGAACCCGGCTTGGTCTGGTGTTAGAAGATCTTCGACTAAGGGGGATATTCTTTTCAGTATGATTCTCTCATAGAGTTTATAGAGGGTGCAGAGCAAGGAAATCGGCCTGTAATTTTTAGGAATGTTGGGGTCTTTATTGGGTTTTAGGAGAGCAACAACTTTGGCTCTTCTCCACTTTTCAGGTATTTTTAATGATCTCAGACAACAGTTAAAAAGGGACAGAAGCCAGTGGAGTGCTTTAGGTCCAAGATGTTTAAGGAATTCATTAAGAATCCCATTTATGCCAGCAGCTTTGTTGGATTTTAGCTGTGAAACTTCATCTTTTAATTCTTCTAGGGTGAGAGGTGGGAAGTTGTTATTCCCATTTGAGAGAGCTGACTCCATCTCCTGATGTTGCTTTTTCTTTTGCCTCCATTCCTTCTTATTTGGTCGACCATTTAGTATTAGTTGGTGAGCAACCTGATTGGGTGTTATGGCAGCAATTCTCTGTGGTGGTCTATTGTCTGAGTTGAGTTTCCGAACAGTTGCCCATGCCTTCTTACTGTCCTTGGTCATGTCTGTGTTTTCTATCAGTTCCTGCCAACGCTGTTGTCTCTCTTGGCTCAGTAGGGACAGAACTGACTCTCCTATTTCAATTGTGTCTTGACCAAACGGGTCTTAGTTGTATAAGTTGACATACTCATCATAACTTTGCTTGATATCACTAGTTATCTGTGGAATTTGTTGCCACGAGCTGCTGTGGAGGCCAAGTCATTGGGTGTATTTAAGGCAGAGATACATAAGTTCTTGATTAGCCAGGGCATCAAAGGGTATGGGGGTGAAGGCAGGGGAGTGGGGATAACTGGAGGAATTGGATCAGCCCATGACTGAATGGTGGAGCAGACTTGATGGGCTGAATGGCTTACTTCTGCTCCTATATCTTACGGATGCAGTTACCATTACAAGAGACAAGATGCTCAAAAAGCCAAACGACCTAAAGGTACATAAGTAACCCGGACCAGATGAACTGCACGCTAGGGTTCTGAAAGAGGGAGTGTTAGAGATTGCGGTGGCATTAGAAATGATCTTTCAAAAATCATTGGACCCTGGCTTAGTGCCAGAGGACTGGAAAATTGCAAATGTCACTGCACTCTTTAAGAAAGGAGGAAGGCAGCAGAAAGGAAGTTATAGGCCAGTTAGCCTGACCTCGGTGGCTAGGAAGATGTTAGAGTCAATTGTTAAGGATGAAGTGGTGGAGTACTTGGTGACACAGGACAAGATTGTACAAAGTCAGCATAGTTTCCTTTAGGGAAAGTTCCTGCCTGACAAACCCGTTGGAATTCTTTGAGGAGATTACAAGTGGGATAGATAAAGGGGATTCAGTGGATGTTGTATATTTTGACTTTCAGAAGACCTTTGACAAGGTTCCACAGATGAGGCTGCTTACCAAGTTAAGAGCCCATGGTATTACAGGAAAGTTACTAACAGAGTTGGAGCATTGGCCAATTGGTAGGAGGCAGCGAGTGGGAATAAAAGAATCCTTTTCTGGTTGGCTGTCAGTGACTAGTGGTGTTCTACAGGGATCAGTGTTGGGACCACTTCTTTTTATGCTGTATATAAATGACTTAGATGATGGAATAGATGGCTTTGTTGCCAAATTTGCAGATGATACGAAGATTGGTGGAGGGGCAGGTAGTGTTGAGGAAACAGGTAGGATGCAGAAGGACTTAGACAGATCAGGAGAATGGGCAAGGAAGTGGTAAATGAAATACACTGTTGGAAAATGCATGGTCATGCACTTTGGTAGAAGAAATAAATGTGCAGCCTATATTCTAAACGGGGAGAAAATACAAAAATCTGAGATGCAAAGGGATTTGGGAGTCCTTGTGCAGAACACCCTGAAGGTTAACTTGCAGGTCGAGTCGATGGTGAGGAAGGCAAATGCCATGTTATCATTCATTTCAAGAGGTCTAGAATTCAAGAGCAAGGATGTGATGCTGAGGCTTTATAAGGCACTGGTGAGATCTCACTTTGACTATTGTGTACAGTTTTGGGCCCCTCATATTAGAAAAGATGTGCTGGCATAGAAGTGGGTCCAGAGGAGGTTCACAGGATGATTCAAGGAATGAAAGGGTTATCATACGAGGAACGTTTGATGGCTCTGGGTCTGTACTTGCTGGAATTCAGTAACCTTTCGAATGTTGAAAGGCCTAGACAGAGTAGATGTGGAAAGGATGTTTCCCATGGTGGGAGAGTCTAGAACAAGAGAGCACAGTCTCAGGATAGAGGGGCGCCATCTCAGATGCGGAGAATTTTCTTTAGCCAAAGGGCGGTGAATTTGTGGAATTTGTTGCCACATGCAGCTGTGGAGGCCAGGTCGTTAGGTGTATTTAAGGCAGAGATTGGTAGGTTCTTGATTGGACGTGGCATCAGAGGTTACAGGGAGAAGGCTAGGAATTGGGGTTGAGGAGGAGGGAAAAAAAAGGATCAGCCATGATTGAATGGTGGAGTAGACTCGATGGGCCAGATAGCCTAATTCTGCTCCTATGTCTTATGGTCTAAATGTACTTAATGGTGGGGAGGGCTTTTCCTGTGATGGACTGGGCTATATCATCAGTTTCTGTAGGCTTTTCCATCCTTGGGCATCTAAAACAACTGCTTCATCATCTGACCTAATGTTTTGTCACCATAAACCTGCCAAACTGGTTTTAGTCAACCCCAAGCTTTTACAAAATCTGCCTTCAAAAACATTGCACTCTCTCGAGTTCAGCAATAACCCTTCCCATTTGTACATATACTTTGTAGAGGACTAAAACAAAATCTTGAGCTTTTTCTAGTATCATAGTGTCCTCATTTTTAAAAATATTTGAAAATGCCTGTATTTCCCTATCTTTTCTACTGTTACAACACTCTAAACCTCGTTAATCACTTACTGTTTTCTATTATTCAAAGTATTGAGTATAAGAGCTGGAATGTTATGATGAGGTTGTATAAGGCATTGGTGAGGCCGAATCTGGAGTATTGTGTTCAGTTTTGGTCACCAAATTACAGGAAGGATATTAATAAGGTTGAAAGAGTGCAGGGAAGGTTTACAAGGATGTTGCCGGGACTTGAGAAACTCAGTTACAGAGAAAGGTTGAATAGGTTAGGACTTTATTCCCTAGAGTGTAGAAGAATGAGGGGAGATTTGATAGAGGTATATAAAATTATGATGGGTAGGCAAGGGGAGAAAAAAACCAGAGGACACGGCTTAAGGGTGAGGGGGAGAAAAGTTTAAAGGGAACATTAGCGGGGGCTTCTTCACACAGAGAGTGGTGGGAGTGTGCAATGAGCTGACAGACGAGGTGGTAAATGTGGGTTCTTTTTTAACATTTAAGAATAAATTGGACAGATACATGGATGGGAGGTGTATGGAGGGATATGGTCCGTGTGCAGGTCAGTGGGACTAGGCAGAAAATGGTTCGGCACAGCCAAGAGGGCCAAAAGGCCTGTTTCTGTGCTGTAGTTTTTCTATGGTTTCTATTATAACACTTGAAACCTGGTTAATAACTTACTGTTTTCTACAATTATAACTCTGTAAACCTGGTTAATCACTTGAATTTCCAGCATCTGCAGAATTCCTGTTGTTTGCTGGTTAATCACTTACTATTTTCTACTGTTCTCACACTCAAAACCTAGATAATCACTTGCTGTTTTCTATCATTATAATGCTCAAAACCTGATTAATCACTAACTTCGACCAGCAACCAATTCGGATATTGGAAGTTTGAGAAGAGGGAATTTTACTCAGGTTCACTGCCTGAGTAGAAAAAGGGAGCAGCGGGATGTGGCTGCATAATGGAACTTTGACCAGCGACCAGTCTGCGTTTGAGATTGATTAGCAAGAGCAAATTAAACAAAGTTTGGGGCAAGTACAGCAGCCATCGCCTGATGGACAGAGTCAGAGTGGTGATCTTGAGGCTTTAGTTCTTTGTGGCTTCAGTCAGAGAAAGCAAAGAAAAGCTCTATGTTAAGTTTTTTTCTTTCCCTTCTTTATATCTGTTCAACTAGGACAGGAGAGATGCTAAGCACGATAGTTGAACGCTCCTCTTGCATGATGAGACCTCCAGTGTCCATAACAACTATAACTGCGAAAAGTTCATCCAGCTGCAGCTTTTAACAATCCATGTTAAGGAGTTGGATCTGAATCTGGATGAACTTCAAATCATTCAGGATGCTGAAGGGGTGATAGATAGGACATATGGAGAGGTAGTTACATCCAAGATACAAGACTCAAAAAACTGAGAGGTAGGAAGGGGAGAGGGGTTAAGTTGCCAGAGCACAGTACACCTGTGCTCATCCCCCTAAACAACAGGATACTGTTGGGGGCGGGGGAGGAGGGTTGACCTAACAGAGGAAAGTCACAGTGGTTGGGTATCTGGCATTGAGTTTGGCTTTGTGACTCAGGAAGGAAGGTGGAAGAAGAGGCACACTGTGGTGACAAGAGATTCATTAGCTAGGGGAATTATCAAGAGGTTCTACGGGTGAGAATGGGATTCCCATATGGTGTGTTGCCTCCCAGGTGCCAGGGCACCCGACATCTTAGATCAATTCCTTAGGATTCTTAAATGGGAGGGTAAACAGCTGGAGGTTGTGGTCCATGTAGGTACCAATGACATGGGCTGGGAGCAGGGAGCCAGGGATTCAGATTTCTGGATAATTGGGACCTCAACTAGGGCAGGTGGGACCTGTACAAAAGAGTCGGGGGTCCAATATTCTTGCAGGCAGATTTACTAAAGCTGTTGGAAGTGGCTTAAACTAATATGGCAGGGGGATGGGAACCAGTATGATAGAGCTGAGGATGAACCAGCAGGTTTACAAGTAGATGATCGGTGTAACATGAATGTAAGGAGCGACAAGTCAATGATTGGGTACAAATGCAGACAGAGCAGAGAGTTAAATTGTACTACAGGGACAAAATTCAGAAGGAGCAAGAATGCAGGACTGAAGGCGCTGTATTTAAATGTGCCCAGTATTTGGAATAAGGTGGATGAATTTATGGCACAATTAGAGATTGGTCAGTATGATGTTGTGGGCATCACAGAGTCATGGCTGAAAGAAGGTCATAAGATACAGGTTCACATTCCTTTATCTGAAATTCTGAAATCCAAAAAGTTCTGTATCTTGTTTTACGGCGGTTGGCATCCAGCTTAATGGTGCATTACCGCAATCCAAAAAGTTCCGAAAAACAAAGTTTTTTCCCCAACAGCTGACGTCACTCAGGTGTGACGGACGTGGCAGCACTAGCAGAGGCCGCCAGACGTCAGTTGTGGCTCAGCGCTCGTACTGGTTACACGTGCATTTGCTGTTCGCTGATATTTTGTGGTCACTGTTGACTTTGTGTTTAATTTCACCGTGAAAATGTCAAAAAAGAGCTGCAGATACCCCTATGGGTAACAATGAGAAAAAGAGAAGGAATCTTCTCTCAATAACGCAGAAAGTGGAGTTATTGCGGAAGCTTGATCGTGATGTGTCTGTGCGGTGTCTTACTGAAGAAGATAGTGTTGGAACTACCACTGTATATGATTTAAATAAACAGAAAAACAAGTTACTGAAGTTTTATAGTGACAGTGACGTTCTACATTTATTCCAATAAGTCATTTACCATGTGTTTGATTCGTTTCGTTTGAAGCTGTATATTTTTATGTTTTATTTGAATGTTTTTGTTGGAAATAAAATTTATTCTTGTCATTATTCCCTAAACAATACAGTATAACAATTATTTACATAGCATTTACATTGTATTAGGTATTATAAGTAATCTAGAGATGATTTAAAGCATACGGGAGGATGTGCGTAGGTTTGGAATGCCTCTGGGTCTTAAAGTCCACCTCATTGAAAAGGTTAAATAAGGGACTTGATCATACGTGTTTTTTGGTATGGGGGGGGAGGTCTGAACTCCTAAAATTTCTGAATTCTGAAATGCAACTGGCCCCAAGGATTTCGGATAAGGGATTGGGGGCCTGTATATTGTATCGAAAGAACAGGCAGGAATGCATTGCGGTGGTGTGGCTCTAGTGGTAAGAAATTGGAAATTACATCTTTAGAAAGAGGTGACATAGGGTCAGAGAATGTCAAAACTTTGTGGGTGGAGTTAAGCAACTGCAAGGGTAATAAAACAATAGGCTTCCAAAAAGTAGTGAAGATGTGGGATTGAAATTGCAGAGGGAGCTGGAAAAGGCATATAATAAGGGTAATGACACAATTGTAATGGGGAGCTTCCATACGCAAGAGGAAATGGAAAATCAGGTTGGTGTAGGATCGCGAGAAAGGGAATTTGTTGAATGCCTAAGAGATGGCTTTTTAGAGCAGCTTGTGCTTGAGCCTACTCAGGGAAAGGCTACCTTAGAGTGGATGTTGGGTAATAACCCAGATCTTAGCAGGGAGTTTAATATAACGAAACCCTTAGGAGGCAGTGATCATAATATGATCATACTGCAATTTAAGAGAGAGAGAAGCAAGAGTCGCACGTATCAGTATCACAATGGAATAAAGGGAATTACAGAGGCACGAGAGAAGAGCTTGCCCAGGTGGATTGGAGGAGGATACTGGTGGGGAACACGGCAGAGATGAATGAAGCTTCTGGGAATAGTTCACAAGGCGCAAGATAGATATATCCCACAAAAAAAGTAGTTCTTAAATGGCTAGGCAATCGTGCCTGAGAAGGGAAGTTAAGGACTGCATAAAAGCCAAGGAAAGGGCACATAAGGTAGCAAAAGTGAGTGGGAAGTTGGTTAATTGGAAAGCTTTCCAACAAAAGGCAACTAAAAAAGGTACAAAGGTAAAAATGAAATAAGAGGGCAAAATAGCCAATAATATAAAGCAGGATACTAAACGGTTTCTCAGTTATATAAAGAGTAAAAGGGAGAGGAGAGTTGACATCGGACCACTGGAAAATTATGCTGGTGTGGTAGTAATGGGGAACAAAGAAATGGCAGATGAACCTAATGGATATTTTGCATCAGTCTTCACAGTGTAAGACTCTAACAGTGTGCCAGAGGTTCATGAGTGTCAGGGAGCAGGAGTGCATATCATTGCTATTATAAAGGAAAAAGAGTGATTGAAACTCTAAGGTATTAAGGTGGATAAATCACCTGGACCATATGGACTACAACCCAGAGTCCTGAGAGAGGTTGTTGAAGAGGTAATGGATGCATTTGCCATCATATTTCAAGAATCACTTGATTCCTGCATTGTCCCAGAGGACTAGAAGATTGCAAATGTCACTCCACTCTTTAAGATGGCAGGAAGGCAAAAGAAAGGAAATTATAGGCCAGTTAACCTAAACTCAGTGGTTGAGAAAGTGTTGGAACTATTATTAAGGATTAAGTTTCAAAGTACTTAGAACCTTGGGGAGGTCTAGAACGAGGGGTCACAGTTTGAGGATAGAGGGGAAGCCTTTTAGGACCGAGGTTAGGAAAAACTTCTTCACACAGAGAGTGGTGAATCTGTGGAATTCTCTGCCACAGCAAACTGTTGAGGCCAGTTCATTAGCTATGTTTAAAAGGAAGTTAGATATGGCCCTTGTGGCTACAGGGGTCAGGGGGTATGGAGGGAAGGCTGGGTTCTGAGTTGGATGATCAGCCATGATCATAATAAATGGCGGTGCAGGCTCGAAGGGCCGAATGGCCTACTCCTGCACCTATTTTCTATGTTTCTATGTTTCTATGTTTCTAACCTAATGATAAAATAAGTCAAAGTCAGCATGGTTTCTGTAAAGGGAAACCTTGCCTGACAAACCTGTTCAAGTTCTTTGAGGAAGTTACAAGCAGGGTGGATGAAGGAGACACAGTGGATATCATTTACTTGGATTTTCAAAGGGCATTTGATAAGCTGACACACACTAGGCAGCTTAACAAGATAAAAGCCTATGGTGTTATGGAAAAGATATTGGCATGGATAGAGTAATGGTTGACAGGCAGGAGACAGTGAGTGGGAATAAAGGGGGCTATTTCTGGTTGGCTGCCGATGACTAGTGGTGTTCCTCAAGAGTCAGTATTGGGACCACAACTTGCACATTGTTTGTCAATGATTTAGATAATGGAATTGATAGATTTGTGGATGATACAAAGATAGGTGGAGGGTAGGTAGTGCTGAGGAAGCAATGCAATAGCAGCAGGACTTAGAATGGGCAAAAAAGTGGCAGATGAAATACAGTGTTGGGAAATGTATGATAATACATTTTGGTAAAAAGAATAGTGCAGACTATTACCTAAATGGAAAGAAAATTCAAACGTTAAATGTACAGAGGGACTTGGGAGTCCCCATGCAAGACTCCCAGGTTAATTTACAGGTTGAGTCTGTGGTAAAGAAGGCAAATGCAATGTTGGCATTTATTTCAAGGGGAATAGGATATAAAAGCAAGGAAATAATGCTGAGTCTTATGAAGTGGCAAGGTTCTGCATAGGGTGTTCAGGGAGTTAGGTGCTAAGTTAAAGTGCAAGACCTCCAGGGTTGTCATCGCAAGATTTACGTGGCTAAGGAGCTGCTGTAGGAGGGAAGGCATAAGATTTCTGTATCATTGTGCTCTCTTGCAGGGAAGGTGGGACCTGTACTGGAGGGACAATTTGTACTTGAATTGAAGAGGTCTGATATCCTAGCAGGAAGGTTTGTTAACACTGCACGGTGGGACTTAAACTAGAGTTGCTGGGGGAGGAAATCCAAAGTGCCAGAACAGTTAGTGGAGGTGTTGTGGATGGAGAAGTTGGTAAGATCTTAGACAAAGTCAGGAATCAAAAGGTTGAGCATGGTGCAACTAGTGTCCTGAGCTGCGTATACTTCAGTGCTAGAAATATCATAGGAAAGGTGGTTGAGCTCAGGGCATAGATCAATACCTGGAATTATGACATTGTAGCCATTAGTGAGACTTGGTTACAGGAGGGGCAGGACTGGCAGCTCCATATTCCAGCGTTCTGTTGCTTTAGATGTGAGAGAGTGGGTGGAATTAAAAGAAGGAGGGATGTCAGTACTAGTCAGGGAAAATGTCACCGCTGTGCTCTATTAGGACAGAGTGGAGAACTGGACTAGTGAGGTGTTATGGGAGGAAATAAGAAATAAGAAAGGTATGACCACGTTAATCAGGCTATATTACAGACCACCCAACAGTCCTGGGGATTTAGAGGAACAAATTTGTAAAGAGATGACAGACTGTTGCAAGAAACGTAAGGGTGTAATAGCAGGTAATTTTAACTTGTCACATATTGACTGGGAATCCCATACTGTAAAAGGACTAGAAGGGATTGAGTTTGTCAAATGTGTTCAGGGAAGTTTCCTTCAGCTGTACATAGAAATCTCAATCAGAGAGCTTGCGATATTGTATCTGCCATTAGGGAATGTGACAGGGCAGGTGACAGAAGTTTGTGTAGCGTAACACTTCCTACCAGAGACCACAATGCCATTTGCTTCAAAGTAATTAAATTGGAGAAAGGCCAATTTTGATGGTAGCAGAAATTATCTGGCATGTGTGGATTGGAACAGGCTATTTTCTGGCAAAGGTGCAAGGGGCAGAGCTACAATCGTGCTTCACAGCGGCTCCTTTGAGCTCATCTGTGGAAACAGCTTAATTTCTAATTTTAATGTCTTTTTTCCTTTTCCTTGTGGATGGGGTTCTGTCAGAGACCCTGACCTTGAGTTACACTCAGATTTTGGTTCCTAGTAGTGGTAGGACTCACAAGGTCTCATGACCAGCTGCTTTTGATATACTAAGAACACAGTCTAGATGACAAGTGTGCCTTTGGGGTTCCGAGGTTGTGTGGCCCTGTGGACGAACCAACTCAATGCCGGTGCTGCCAAGTCAAGTCAAGTCACTTTTTATTGTAATTTCAACCATAACTGCTGGTACAGAACATAATAAAAATGAGACAACATTTTCCAGGACCATGATGCTACATGAAACAATACAAAAACTACTCTGAACTACGTAAGAAAAAACAAAAAAACTACACTAGACTACAGATCTATCCAGGACTGCATAATGTGTACAAAACAGTGCAGGCACTACAATGAATAATAATAAATAATAAACAAGACAGTAGGCACAGTAGATGGGTATAGTAGGTTAGTGTCAAGCCAGGCTCTGGGTATTGAGAAGTCTGATGGCTTGGGGGTAGAAACTGTTACATAGTCTGGTCGTGAGAGCCCGAATGCTTTGGTGCCTTTTTTCAGATGGCAGGAATGGAGCATCGGAGATGCTTCCAAATGAAGCATCGCAGGAGAAAATAGGACATCAGGAACTCCCCCTCCCCCTCTCTCATTCTCATTCTCTCCCCCTCCCTCTCATTCTTTCTCTCCCTCTCTCATTCTCTCTCCCTCTCTCATTCTCTCTCCCTCCTCTCATTAGCTCTCGCTCTCATTCTCCCTCTCTCATTCTCTCCCCTCATTCTCTCTCCTTCGCTCATTCACTTTGTCTCTCTTGTTCTCTCTCTCTGTCATTCTCTCCCATTCTCTCTTTCTTTATTCTTTCTCAATCTCCCCCTCTTTCATTCCCACTCTCTCTCATTCTCTCTCTCTCTTTCTCGAGTTGGAGAACTCAGTGAAAAAAAGTGACGCAGCAGACTTTATCTTTGCAAATCAGCGAGTAGTTTTGTTATATCTCTTGCTGTGAAAGAGTGACACCTCTCAGTCCCTATATCGGGAAGAGAGACCCTGTGGCATGTTGAATTGTCGGGGTGAACAATTAGTTTTTGTTGTACTGCAGATCGTGGTCTTTCTTGGGGGCTTTGCTATTGCTTGCTTGGTGGATGGAGGGTGCTGATGCTTTTTTTTGCTGAAGTAAGTGGGGGAGGGGGAGGGGGAGGGTCAGTGTTGCTTGTGCATGGGAGGGGAAGTGGGGGGGGGCTTTGGGGTTCTAATGTTTTACTATTCCCTCATTCTCTGGGGCACACATCTGTTTCAGTAGATGTCTGCAAAAACAAGAATTTCAGGTTGTATATTGTTCAAAGTTCAAAGTAAAATTTATTATCAGAGTATATACATGTCACCACATACATCCCCGAGATCCTTTTTCTGCAGGCATACTTAGGTTCAATAGGTGCAATAGGTACATTTAATGTCAGAGAAATGTATACAATATACATCCTGAAATTCTTTTTCTTCGCAAACATCCACGGAAACAGAGGAGTGCCCCAAAGAATGAATGACAGTCAAATGTTAGAACCCCAAACCCCCCCCACTTCAGCTCCCCCCTCCCATGCACAAGCAGCAGCAAGGCAACGGTCCCCCCACTCCTCCACCAGCAAAAATGCATCAGCGCCCTCCACTGTGCAGTCAAGCATGCAGCAAATCATCAATAAAGACACAGACACAATACCCCAAAGACTACTCGTTCACCCGATAATTCAACATACCAGAGGCTCTCTCTCTCCCTAATAAGGGAAAAAGAGGTATCCCCATTTCATAGCGAGAGGGGAGACATAAAAACCCTCTGGTTTATGGTGTTAAAAGTCTGTGCATCACTTTTTCCGAGCTCTGCGCCCATAGAGTTGGCTCTGGACACATAGCTTCCAATATCCTGTGTTCTCCCACGACACCTCAAATTAGTTTAAACTAATTTGGCAAGGGTTTTGGGAACCGGAGTGATAGGGCTGAGGAGGGGGGAAACAGAAATAAATCAAAGAGACCATGCAACAGAGATGATAGAAAGGACAGGCAGGAGATGAGGCATAATCACAGCCAGTGGGATGTGTTAAGGGCAATAGAGGCACGGTGCAGTTGAAACAGAAAGCAACAAATACTGGACTGAAAGGTTGTATTTGAATGCACGCAGCATAAGAAATAAAATGGACGACCTTAAAATTCAGCTACGGATTGGCAAGTATGACATTGTGGCCATCTCTGAAACTTGGCTGCCATTGGGAGTTGAATGTCCAAGGATATATGGTGTATCAGAAAGATAGGTTAGTAGGCAGAGGGAGTGGTGTAGCCCTGTGAATAAGAAATAATACAGGTTTCCCCCGCCATCCGAAGGTAGAGCGTTCCTATGAAACGGTTCATAAGCCGGAATGTCGTAAAGTGAAGAAGCAATTACCATTAATTTATATGGGAAAAATTTGTGAGCGTTCGCAGACCCAAAAATAACCTACTAAATCATGCCAAATAACACATAAAACCTAAAATAACAGTAACATACAGTAAAAGCAGGAATGATATGATGAATACACAGCCTATATAAAGTAGAAATACTTTTCCACAATCATTGCGCACTGTTCTCCATAGCGAAAATCTCATGCAAGCGCTCTCGTCAGAAACATGGCGCAAGCGCTCTCCAGTAACCTTTAAGCTATGAAGCTGCCAAATCATACCAAATAACACGTAAAAATACACAGTCGATATAAAGCAGAAATAATGTATGTACAGTGTAGTATCACTTACGGGAATCGGGAAGACATTGAGCATACTGATGATGGTGTGTTAGGCTGAGTCGTTGGAGGTTGGGGTGGTGCAGTGGCCCCCACCTTCCGGGCAGTGAACCGGTACCAATCTGCGAAGCATGCAGGGGTACAGCGGTGGCCGGGACGCACCCAGCACATCTTTAAGAAAAAAGCCGAAATAATCAAGCTAATTAATTAGGTGCCGCCTGGCACGTACATGTCAGCCCAGATCAGAGGCGACACAATGGGCAATCGCCTCTGATCTGGGCCGACATCTACATGCTGGACGGCACCTAATTAATTAGCTTGTTTATTTCGGCTTTTTTTCTTAAAGATGTGCTGAGTGCGTTCCAGCTACCACTGCATTCTCCGCGAATCGGTATCTGTCCGGGGCCCGGGGGTTGGGGTGGTAGGGTGGTGGGACACTGGGGTGTAACCTCATTGTCGATCAGGGCAGGCAGGTCATCTTCTTCCATGTCTGCCTGCCTCGATGTCGAAGGTCGAGGTTCATTGTCTGCTGTGGCTGATGTGGAAGGTTTGCTTGACTGCTTAGTCTTGCGCATTTTTCTATCATACTATTCTTTGTAAGCACTCAAACCATCCTGCAAATATGCCCTAAACCGATGTACCATTTCAAAATTAAAGTCGTACTTTATCATTGCAGCGAAAATCTCACGCAGTTGCTTCACGTTCAGATCCTGGACGACTTCACTTTCGCTACTGCATTCAGTTTCGATTGTTATCCTTTCCTCTTCCAATTGCATCAGCTCTTCATCTATCAGTTCTTGGTCATGGGATGCCAAACCTCTTCAACATCATCTTCGTCAACTTCCACAAGCCAAACTCACTTTGTCCTTACTTGGTTCACCACCATCGAAACGCTTAATTATGTCTAGCTTTATGCTAAGTGTAACACCCTTACAAGCTCTTTCAGGCTTTTCCAATACCTTAGAACTCATCTTGCAAATGGCTGCTCACAGGCACGTGTTTAAGCAATGCCGGCGAGAATGTAGTTCCGAATCCGGGGGAGAGCGGCTGCTCGGGGCGCGCGTTGCTTTTCCCCGCACGCTACCTTTTTTCATAACAGTGAAAACACCTGCTGTTAGCAAAAACAGGTAACTAATGTAGGTCTTTTGTAACAGTGAGGTTTCGTAAAGCGAACGTTCGAAAAGCGGGAGACACCTGTATTAAATCATTAGAAAGGGATGACAAAGGATTGGAAGGAGTACAGCCTCTATGGGTTGAGTTAAGAAATGGCAAGAGTAAAGGACCCTAATGGCAGTTGTATACAGGCCTCCAGATAGCAGCTGGGATGTAGATTACAAATTACAGCAGAAGATAGAAAAGCAGTGTCAGAAAGGCAATGTGATGATAATCGTTGGGGATTTTAACATGGAAGTGGATTGGGAAAACCAGGTCAGTACTGGACCTCAAGAGAGAGAATTTGTAGAATGTCTAAGAGATGGCTGTTTAGAGGAGCTTGTTGTTGAGCCCACTAGGGGATCGGCTGTGCTGGATCGGGTGTTGTCCAATGATAGGGAGGTGATAAGAGAGCTGAAGCTTAAGGAACCCTTAGGGAAAAATGACCACAATATGATTGAGTTCACTTTGAAATTTGAGAAGGAAAAACTAAATTCCAATGTGTTGGTATTTCAGTGGAATAAAGGAAATTACAATGGCATGAGAGGGGAACTGGCCAAGGTTGACTGGAAAGGGATATTTGAAGGAAGGACAGCAGAGCAGCAATGGCTGGAGTTTCTGCGAAAAATGAGAGAAGTGCAAGACAGATATATTCTGTTGGAGGTGTTGTAGATAGTGTGGAGGGATGTCAGAAGTTACAGTGGGACATCGATAGGATGCAAAACTGGGCTGAAAATTGGCAGATGGAGTTCAACCCAGATAAGTGTGAGGTGGTTCATTTTGGTAGGTCAAACATGATGGCAGAATATAGTGTTAATGGTAAGACTCTTGACAGAGTGGTGGATCAGAAGGATCTTGGGGTCCGAGTCCATAGGATACTCAAAGCTGCTGTGCAGGATGACTCTGTGGTTAAAAAGATTGGCTTTCAATCATGGGATTGAGTTTAGGAGCCGAGAGGTAATGTTGCAGCTATATAGGACCCTGGTCAGACCCCACTTGGAATACTGTGCTCAGTTCTGGTCGCCTCACTATAGGAAGGATGTGGAAACCATAGAAAGGGTGCAGAGAAGATTTACAAGGATTTTGCCTGGATTGGGGAGCATACCCTATGAGAATAGGTTGAATGAACTCGGCCTTTTTTCCTTGGAGCGACGAAGGATGAGAGGTGACTTGATAGAGGTGTACAAGATGATGAGAGGCATTGATCGTGTGGAGAGTCAGAGGCTTTTTCCAAGGGCTGAAATGGCTAGCACGAGAGGGCACAATTTTAAGGTGCTTGGAAGTAGGTACAGAGGAGATGCCAGGGGTAAGCTTTTTATGCAGAGAGTGGTGAGTGTGTGGAATGGGCTGCTGGCGACGGTGGTGGAGGCTAGGTAATTTCTAAGGTAAAGACATATGCGGCATAGCTTTGTGGGCTGAAGGGCTTGTATTGTGCTGTAGATTTTCTATGTTTTATGTTTCTAAATTCCAAATAAGAAGAAATCTTCAAATGGAAGAAGGACACTACCATGGTTGACAAGTGAAGTCACAGCAAAAGAGAGGGTATACATGGAAGCCAGAGCTAGTGAGAAGATAGAGGATTGGGAAGCTTTTAAAAACTTGCAGAAGGGAACTAAGAAGGTCATTAGAAAGGAAAAGATGAATTATGAAAGGTAGCTGGCGACTAATATCAGAGAAGATACTAAAAGCTTTTTTAAGTATATAAAGGGTAAAAGAGAGTTGAGAGTAGACGTAAGACCAATAGAAAATGACGCTGGAGATATTGTAATGAGAGATGCAAAGGTAGCAGAGGAACTGAATGTGTATTTTGCATCAGTCCTCACAGTGGAAGACATCTGCAGTATACCAGACATTCAAGAATGTCAGGGAAGTGAACTATGTGCAGTCAAAATTATGACTGAGAAGCTGCTCAGGAAGCTTAATGGTCTGAAGGTGGATAAATCTCCTTCATCTGATGGAATGCACCCTTGGGTTCTGAAGAAAGTAGATGGAGAAATTACAAAGGCATTAACAATAATCTTTCAAGAATCGATACATTTTGGCATTGTACCGGATGACTGGAAAATTGCAAACGTTACTCCGCTATTTAAGAAGGGTGTTGGGCACGTGGCCAAGTGGTTAAGGCATTCGTCTAGTTATCTCAAGGTCACTAGTTCGAGCCTCAGCTGTGGCAGTGTGTTTGTGCCCTTGAGCAAGGCACTTAATCACACATTGCTCTAGTCTGTGCGAGGAGTGGCGCCCCACACAGACTTCCAATCTGCGCCTTGTAAGGCATGAAAATGCCTGACGCAGGCCTCTCATGGTCTGAGTTGATGTTCCCCTAAGAAGGGTGGGAGGCAGCAGAAAGGAAACTATAGACCTGTTAGCCTGATCAGTGGTTGGGAAGTTGTTGGAATCGATTGTTAGGGATGACATTATGGAATACCTGGAGGTACATGACAAGATAAGCCAAAGCCAGCATAGTTTCCTGAAAGGAAAATCCTGCTTGACTAACCTACTGCAATTTTTTGAGGAAATTACTAGCAGGGTAGACAAAGGAGATGCAATAGATGTGGTGTACTTGGATTTTCAGAAGGTCTTTAGCAAGGTGCTGCACATGAGGCAGCTTAGCAAGATAAGATCCCATGGAATTATAGGGGAGTTAATAGCATGGGTGGAACATTGACTGATCGGCAGAAAACAGAGAGCGGGAATAAAGGGATCCTAATCTGGCTGGCTGCCAGTTACCAGTGGAGTTTCACAGGGGTCGGTGTTGGGACCTCTGCTTTTTACGATTTATGATTTGGACTAATGGATTTGTGCCTAAATTTGCCAATGATATAAAGATTGGTGGAGGAGCGGGTAATGTTGAGGGAACAGAGAGCCTGCAGAGAGACTTAGATAGTTTAGGCAAATAGGCAAGGAAGTGGCAAATGAAATACAATGTTGGAAAGTGTATGGTCATGCACTTTGGTGGTAGAAATAAATGGGCAGACTATTATTTAGATGGGGGGGGAGAATTCAACATGCAGAGATGCAAAGGGAGTCCTTGTGCAGGATACCCTAAAGGTTAACCTCCAGGTTGAGTCAGTGGTGAAGGCGGCGAATGCAATGTTGACATTCATTTCTAGAGGTATATAAGAGCAGGGATGCGATATTGAGGCTCTATAAGGCACTCATGAGACCACACTTGGAGTATTGTGTGTAGTTTTGGGCTCCTTATTTTAGAAACAATATACTGACATTGGAGAGGGTTCAGAGAAGATTCATGAGAATAATTCCAGGAATGAAAGGGTTACCATACGAGGACTGTCTGGCAGCTCTTGGATTGTATTCCCTGGAGTTCAGGAGAATGATGGGGGATCTCATAGAAACATTCCGAATGTTAAAAGGCCAGAACAGATTAGATATGGCAAAGTTATTTCCCATGGTAGGGGAGACTAGGACAAGAGGGCATGACTTCTGAATTGAAGGACGTCCATTTAGAACAGAGATGCGGAGAAATTACTTTATTCAGAGGGTGGTAAATCTGTGGAATTTGTTGCCATGAGCGGCTGTGGAGGACAAGTCATTGGGTGCATTTAAGGCAGAGATAGGTAGGTTCTTGATTAGCCAGGGCATCAAAGGGTATGGGGAGAAGGCAGGGGAGTGGGGAGGACTGGAAGAATTGGATCAGCCCATGATTGAATGGCAGCGAAGACTCGATGGGCCGAATAGTCTTATGGCTTCAGTTTGGGGCACCGGCCTTGAATCAGCCCGTCGATGATGTACTGGGCTGAATCCACTAACTTTTATCGGATTTTCTACTCAAAGGCATGATGTTCCCATTCAAGCCATAATGCAGCCAGTCAGCACACTTCCACCACACATCTATAGAAGTTTGCCAAGGTTTTCGCTGATATGCTGAACTTCTGCAAACCCCTGAGGAAGTAGAGTTACTGTCGTGCTTCCTTCGCAATAATATTCATATGATGGATCCAAGACAGGTCCTCTGAGATAGTGACACCCAGGAATTTAAAGTTACTGACCCTCTCCGCCTCTGATCCTCTAATGATTACTGGCTCATGTACCTCTGGTTACCCTCTCCTGAAATCTTTGGTCTTATTGACACTGAACGAGAGTTGCTGTTATTACATCACTCAGCCAAGTTTTCAATCTCCTTCCTGTATGCTGATTCATCACACTCTTAGATACAGCCCACAACAGTGGTGTCATCAACAAGCTTGTATATAGTGTTGGAGCTGTACTTAGCCACACAGTTATAGTTCTAAAGCAAGTAAAGCAGGGGGCTAAGTGCACATCCCTGCAGTCCTTCTGTGCTGATGGAGATTGTAGAGGAGATGTTTTTGCCAATCTGAACTGACTGGGGTCTATGAGTGAGGATATCCAGGATCCAGTTGCACAAGGGGATAGAAAACATAGAAACATAGAAAACCTACAGCACAGTACAGGCCCTTTGGCCCACAAAGCTCTGCTGAACATGTCCTTACCTGAGAAATTATCTAGGGTTACCCATAGCCCTCTATTTTTCTGAGCTCCATATACCTGTCCAGGAGTCTCTTAAAAGACCCTATTGTATCTGCCTCCACCACCATCACTGGCAGCCCATTCCATGCACTCACCACTCTCTGTGTAAAAATTTTACCCCAGATATCTCCTCTGTACCTACCTCCAAGCACCTTAAAACTGTGCCCTCTCATGCTAGCCATTTCAGCCCTGGGAAAAAGCCTCTGACTATCCACACGATCAATGCCTCTCATCATCTCATACACCTCAATCAGGTCACTTCTCATCCTCCATCACTCCAAAGAAAACAGGCTGAGTTCACTCTCGTAAGGCATGCTCCCCAATCCAGGCGACATCCTTGTAAATCTCCTCTGCACCCTTTCTATGGTTTCCACATCCTTCCTATAGTGAGGCGACCAGAACTGAGCACAGTGCTCCAAGTGGGGTCTGACCAGGGCCCTATATAGCTGCCACATTACCTCTTGTCTCCTAAACTCAATGCCACGATTGATGAAGGACAGAATCAACCTGCACAGACATTGATGCCCTGGTCCTGATTAGTTTTGAAGGGATGATGGTGTTAAATGATAAGCTGTAATCAATAAAGAGCATCCTGATGTATGCATCTTTGCAGTTCATTATGTTCCAGAGTTGTGTGACAAGCCAATGAGATAGAATTTGACGTAGAGCTGTTGCTCTAGTAGGCAAATTGGAGTGGATTCAAGTCATCATTTAGACAGGAGGTTTTATGTTTTGACACCAGGCTCATCACTGTGGATATAAGTGCCACTGTGTGATAATCATTTAGATAGGTTACCACGCTCTTCTTGGGCACTAGTTATGATTGATGCCTGCATGAAGCAGGTGGGTAGCACACACTGCCAAAGTGAGAGGTTGAAGATATCTGTGAATGCACCAGCCAGCTAGTTGGCACAGGTCTTTAGTATTCAGCCAAGTACTCAGTCTAGACCAGGTGCTTTCCTTGGATTCACTCTCTTGAAGGCAGCCTGTACGTCATCTTCAGATACTGAGACCAAGGATCATCGGGAAACATAGGGATGCGCGATGGTTCTTCCCAGTTCTGGTGGACTTGAATGCCTCTGATCTGGCTCTCAGCAGGTTCTGGATTTCATTGTTTATCCAGGGCTTCTGATTGAGAAAAACCCTAATCAACTTTGTGGGGACACACTCATCCATAGCCATTTTAAAAGTCTGTAATGACCCTGGTGTAGTCATTCAGGACCTCAGATGAGTTCTTGAACACTGCCCAGTTCACTGACTCAAGGCAACCCTTTAACCGTTCCTCAGCTTCCTGCAACCACCTCTTGGCTGTCTTGATCTCTGGAGCATTGCTCTTTAGGCTCTGTCTGTATGCAGGTAGCAGGACTACAGCCAAATGATCCAACTTACCGATATGCGGTCTTGGGAAGGAATGATAGGCATTCCTTATCATACTGTAACAATGGTCTAGTATGTTGGGACCTCTGGTGCAACAGGTTATGTGCTGATAACTGAGCAGGGTTTTCTCCAAAAAGGCCTGGTTAAAGTCGGCGACTATCATTTGAAATGCATCGGGATGGGCTGTTTCTTATTTACAGACTGCATCGTGCAGTGTCGCGAATGCTTGCTTATAATTGGCTGCTGGTGGCATGTAAACTGCGGCCAGGATCATGGATGAGAATTCTCAAGGCAAATAAAATGGTCTACATTCAATCAGTAGTAGTTCTCAAGGCAAGAAGGTGAAGATCAAGAAGGTGACACAAGCCCAACGTCTGTGCACCAACTAGAATTGACTAAAAAGCATACACTGCAATCTCTTTCCTTACCAGAATTTAAGGTTCAATCCATTCTGAAAATCATAGAACATTCAGGTCGGATTGCTGGGTCCGGCATTTACACTGTTAACAAAGTCTCGATGCAACAAACAATTGAGATCAGCCTTATCTGGCTCTGATACAGCAGCCCCTTGCCCTGAGATCGTCAATCATATTTTCAAGTGATTGTACATTCGCCAACAAGATGCTTAGAAGAGGAGGCCTCATTCCCCTGCATTTCAGCCCACGTTTTCGCACCCCCATGGCCATGTGTTGACCCTTAAAGGCATCGTGCTTAACTGCTCCACATTTAACCGTTGAATGTGAGATCTGAAGATCATTAATGTACAAAGTGTAGTTTCGTAGTCCGTTGTTAAGAGGAAATTTACATGCTGCAGATTGCAGCTAAAGTAGTTCAAAAGGAGTACATCTAAGAGGAAAACTAGGACAATTTCCTGCAGCCTGCAGAGAATTGCTGATGTACACCAGCCCAAAGACAACTTCACAATATTCTATGCATTTCTCTAATATTAAATGGAACTATTGAAACTATTGAAAGTGGGAGGCCTTCAAAAATGAAATTTTGAGAGTACAAAGCCTATATATGCCTGTCAGAATAAAAGGTAAAGATAACAAATATAGGGAACCTTGGTTTTCAAAGATATTGAGGTCCTGGTTAAGAGAAAAAAGGAGATGCGTAGCAGGTAAGGGCAAATGGGAACAAATAAGTTGCTTATGGAGTACATGAAATGCAACAGAACACAAGAAAGAAATCGGGAAGACTAAAAAAAAAGGCATGAAGTTGTTCTAGTGGACAAGGTGAAGGAGAATCCTAAGGGATGCTACCAGAAGACCATAAGGTATAGGAGAATTAGGCCATTCAGCCCATCGGGTCTGTTCCGCCATTCCATCATGGCTGATCCTAGATTCCACTCAACTCCATACACCTGCCTTCTTGCCATATCCTTTGATGCACTGACCAATCAGGAAACTATCAACTTCTGCTTTAAATATACCCATGGACTTGGCCACCACCAGAATCTGTGGCAGAGCATTCCACAGATTCATCACTCTCTGGCTAAAAAGTTCCTCTTTACCTCAGTTTTAAAAGGTCACCCCTCCATTTTGAGACTGTGTTCTTTAGTTCTGGATACCACCACCATAGGAAACATCCTCTCCACATCTACCTTATCTAATCCTTTTAACATTCAGTAGGTTTCAATGGGATCCTCCTACATTCTTCTAAATTCCAATGAGTACAGGCCCAAAGTTGCCAAACGCTCCTCATATCATAACCCCTTCATTCCTGGAATCACCCTCATGAACCTCCTCTGGACTCTCTCTAATGACAATACATTCTTTCTGAGATATGGGGCCCAAAACTGTTGACAATAGTCTAAGTGCAGCCTGACTAGTGTCATAAAGATTCAGCATTATCTCCTTGTTTTGATATTCTATTCACCTTGAAATAAGTGCCAACATTGCATTTGCTTTCTTTACCACAGACTCATCCTTTGAACTTACACTCTGAAAGTGTTGCACGAGGACTCCTAAGTCCCTTTGCAGCTCTGAATTCTGAATTTTCTCCCTACTTAGATAACAGTTTGCACTAACAATCCGAGAGGTAATGTTGCAGCTATATGGGACCCTGGTCAGACCCCACTTGGAGTACTGTGCTCAGTTCTGGTCGCCTCACTACAGGAAGGATGTGGAAATCATAGAAAGGGTGCAGAGGAGATTTACAAGGATGTTGCCTGGATTGGGGAGCATGCCTTATGCAAACAGGTTGAGTGAACTCAGCCTTTTCTCCTTGGAGCAACAGAGGACGAGAGGTGACCTGATAGAGGTGTATAAGATGATGAGAGGCATTGATTGTGTGGATAGTCAGAGGCTTTTTCCCAGGGCTGAAATGGTTGTCACAAGAGGGCACAGGTTTAAGGTGCTTGGAGGTAGGTACAAAGGAGATGTCAGGGGTAAGTTTTTTTAAACAGAGAGCGGTGAGTGCATGGAAGTGGTGAGTGCTGGCAATGGTGGTGGAGGCGGATACGATAGGGTCTTTTAAGAGACTTTTGGATAGGTACGTGGAGCTTAGAAAAATAGAGGGCTATGAGTAAGCCTAGTAATTTCTAAGGTCGGGACATGTTCGGCACAACTTTGTGGTCCGAAGGGCCTGTATTGTGCTGTAGGTTTTCTATTTCTATAGTTCCTTTTACCAAAATGCATTATTACACATTTCCCAACACTGTATCCCATCTGCCACTTTATTTCCTATTCTTCCAATTTGTCAAAAGTCCTGCTGCAATCGCATTGCTTCCTCAGCACTACCTACCCCTCCACCTATCTTCATATCATCTGCAAACTTTGCAACAAAGCCATCAATTTCATTATCTAAATCATTGACAAACAATGTGAAATGTAACGGTCCTAATATTGACACCTGAGAAACATGACCAGTCACTGGCAGCCAACTAGAAAAGGCAACACACATCAAAGTTGCTGGTGAACGCAGCAGGCCAGGCAGCATCTATAGGAAGAGGCGCCTCTTCCTATAGATGCTGCCTGGCCTGCTGCGTTCACCAGCAACTTTGATGTGTGTTGCTTGAATTTCCAGCATCTGCAGAATTCCTGTTGTTTGCGTTTAAACTAGAAAAGGCCCCCTTTATTCTTATTTACCGCTTCCTGCCTGTCAGCCATTCCTCTATCCATGCTTGTATCTTTCCTGTAACACCGTAGAATTTTACCTTGTTAAGCAAGAAGGGGGCATGAAAAGGCCTTGGTGAGTAGGGTAAAGAAAACTCCAAGGCATTCTTCAATTATGTGAAGAACAAAAGGATGACAGGAGTGAAGGTAGGACCAATTAGAGATAAAGTAGGAAGATGCGCCTGGAGGCTGTGGAAGTGAGCGAGGTCCTCAATAAATACTTCTCTTCACCAATGAGAGGGAACTTGATGAAGGTGAGGACAATATGAGTGAGATTGATGTTCTGAAGCATGTTGATGTTAAGGGAGAGGAGGTGTTGGAGTTGCTAAAATACATTAGGACGGATAAGTCCCAGGGGCCTGACGGAATATTCCCCAGGCTGCTCCACGAGGCGCGGGAAGAGATTGCTGAGCCTCTGGCTAGGATCTTCATGCCCTCGTTGTCCATGGGAATTGTACCAGAGGATTGGAGGGAGGCGAATGTTGTCCCCTTGTTCAAAAAAGGTAGTAGGGATAGTCTAGGTAATTATAGAGCAGTGAGACTTACGTCTGTGGTGAGAAAGCTGTTGGAAAAGATTCTTAGAGTTAGGATCTATGGGCATTTACAGAATCATGGTCTAATCAGGGACAGTCAGCATGGCTTTGTGAAGGACAGATTGTGTGTAACAAGCCTGATAGAGTTCTTTGAGGAGGTGACCAGGCATATAGATGAGGGTAGTGCAGTGGATGTGGTCTACATGGATTTTAGTAAGGCATTTAAGTCAGGCATGTAGGAGAGAAGGAAGAAAAAGAAAGTAGTCAAGTTGTTTGCACCGTTAGTGATAAACAGAGAGTAAGAGGTGGAAAATCTCTTAAATGCATTTATTTTAATGCTAGGAGCATTATAAGAAAGGTGGATGAGCTTAAAGCATGGATTGATACCTGGAAGTATGATTTGGTAGCTATTAGTGAAACATGGTTACAGGAGGGGTGTGATTGGCAACTAAATATTCCTGGATTTAGTTGCTTCAGGTGTGATAGAATCGGAGGGACAAGAGGGGGAGGTGTTGCATTGCTTGTCAGAGAAAATATTACAGCGGTGCTCCGGCAGGATAGATTAGAGGGCTTGTCTAGGGAGGCTATTTGGGTGGAATGGAGGAATGGGAAAGGTGTAGTAACACTTATGGGGGTGTATTATAGACCACCAAATGGGGAGCAAGAATTGGAGGAGCAAATCTGTAAGGAGATAGCAGATATTTGTAGTAAGCACAAGGTTGTTATTGTGGGAGATTTTAATTTTTCACACATAGACTGGGAAACCCATACTGTAAAAGGGCTGGATGGTTTGGAGTTTGTAAAATGTGTGCAGGATAGTATTTTTGCAGCAATACATAGAGGTACCAACTAGAGAAGAGGCAGTATTGGATCTCCTGTTAGGGAATGAGATAGGTCAGGTGACGGAGGTTTGTGATGGGGAGCACTTCGGGTCCAGTGATCACAATGCCATTAGTATCAATATAATTATGGAGAAGGACCCAGGGTTGAGATTTTTGATTGGAGAAAGGCTAACTTTGAAGAGATGCGAAAGGATTTAGAAGAAGTGGATTGGGACAATTTGTTTTATGGGAAAGATGTAATAGAGAAATGGAGGACATTTAAAGGTGAAATTTTGAGGGTACAGAATCTTTATGTTCCTGTTAGGTTGAAAGGAAAGGTTAAAAGTTTGAGAGAGCCATGGTTTTCAAGGGATATTGGAAACTTGGTTCGGAAAAAGAGAGATATCTACAATAAATATAGGCAGCATGGAGTAAATGACGTGCTCGAGGAATATAAAGAATGTAAACAGAATCTTAAGAAAAAAATTAGAAAAGCTAAAAGAAGATATGAGATTGCTTTGGCATGTAAGGTGAAAATAAATCCCAAGGGTTTCTACAGTTATATTAATAGCAAAAGGATAGTGAGGGATAAAATTGGTCCCTTAGAGAATCAGAGTGGACAGCTATGTGTGGAGCCAAAAGAAATGGGGGAGATTCTGAACAATTTCTTTTCTTCGGTATTCACTAAGGAGAAGGATATTGAATTGTGTAAGATAAGGGAAACAGGTAGGGAAGTTATGGAAACTATGATGATTAAAGAAGAGAAAGTACTGACGCTTTTAAGGAATATAAAAGTGGATAAGTCTCTGGGTCCTGACAGGATATTCCCTAGGACTCCGAGGGAAGTTAGTGTGGAAATAGCAGGGGCTCTGACAGAAATATTTCAAATGCCATTAGAAACGGAGATGGTGCTGGAGGATTGGCGTATTGCTCACGTTGTTCCATTGTTTAAAAAGGGTTCTAAGAGTAAACCTAGCAATTATCGGCCTGTGAGTTTGACATCAGTGGTGGGTAAATTGATGGAAAGTATTCTTAGAGATGGTATATCTAACTACCTGGATAGACAGGGTCTGATTAGGAGCAGTCAACATGGATTTGTGCGTGGAAGGTCATGTTTGACGAATCTTATTGAATTTTTTGAACAGATTACTAGGAAAGTTGACAGGGGTAAAGTGGTGGATGTTGTCTATATGGACTTCAGTAAGGCCTTTGACAAGGTTCCACACGGAAGGTTAGTTCGAAAGGTTCAATCATTAGGTATTAATATTGAAGTAGTAAAATAGATTCAGCAGTGGCTGGATGGGAGACACCAGAGAGTAGTGGTGGATAACTGTTTGTCAGATTGGAGGCCGGTGACTAGTGGTGTGCCTCAAGGATCTGTACTGGGTCCAATGTTGTTTGTCATATACATTAATGATCTGGATGATGGGGTGGTAAATTGGATTAGTAAGTATGCAGATGATACTAAGATAGGTCAAGTTGTGGATAATGAAGTAGGTTTTCAAAGCTTGCAGAGAGATTTAGGCCAGTTAGAAGAGTGGACTAAAAGATGGCAGATGAATTTTAATGCTGATAAATGTGAGGTGCTACATTTTGGTAGAACTAATCAAAATAGGACATACATGGTAAATGGTAGGGCATTGAAGAATGCAGTGTTGGTGCGTGGCCAAGTAGTTAAGGCATTGGTCTAGTGATCTGAACGTCGCTAGTTCAAGCCTCAGCTGAGGCTGCATGTTGTGTCCTTGAGCAAGGCACTTAACCACACATTGCTCTGTGACAACACCGGTGCCAAGCTGTATCGGCCCTACTGCCCTTCCCTTGGACAACATCAGTGATGTGGAGAGGGGAGACTTGCAGCATGGGCAACTGCCGGTCTTCCATACGACCTTGCCCAGGCCTGCACCCTGGAAACCTTCCAAGGTGCAAATCCATGGTCTCAGGAGACGAATGGATGCCTATGAATGAAGAATGCAGTAGAACAGAGGGATCTAGGAATAATGGTGCATAGTTCCCTGAAGGTGGAATCTCATGTGGATAGGGTGGTGAAGAAAGCTTTTGGTATGCTGGCCTTTATAAATCAGAGCATTGAGTGTAGGAGTTGGGATGTAATGTTGAAATTGTACAAGGCATTGGTGAGGCCAAATTTGGAGTATTGTGTACAGTTTTGGTCACTGACTTATAGGAAAGATGTCAACAAACAGAGTACAGAGAAGATTTACTAGAATGTTACCTGGGTTTCATCTCCTAAGTTACATAGAAAGGTTGAACAAGTTGGGTCTTTATCCTTTGGAGCGTAGAAGGTTGAGGGGGGACTTGATAGAGGTATTTAAAATTATGAGGAGGATAGATAGAATTGACGTGGATAGGCTTTTTCCATTGAGAATGGGGGAGATTCAAACAAGAGGACATGAGTTGAGATTTAAAGGGCAAAAGTTTAGGGGTAACATGAGGGGGAACTTCTTTACTCAGGGAGTGGTAGCTGTGTGGAACGAGCTTCCAGCAGAAGTGGTTGAGGCATGTTCGATGTTGTCATTTAAAGTTAAATTGGATAGCTGTATGGACAGGAAAGGAATGGAAGGTATGGGCTGAGTGCAGGTCAGTAGGACTAGGTGAGAGTAAGAGTTCAGCACGGACTGGAAGGGCCGAGATGGCCTGTTTCCATACTGTAATTGTTATATGGTAATGTGGTTATTTGACAAGGTTTCACACAGTAGGCTTATTCAGAAAGTCAGAAGGCATGGGATCCAGGGAAGTTTGGCCAGACGGATTCAAAATTGGCTCGCCTGCAGAAAGCAGAGGGTCATGGTGGAGGGAATACATTCGGATTGGAGGGTTGTGACTAGTGGTGTCCCACAAGGATCGGTTCTGGGACCTCTGCTTTTCATGATTTTTATTAACAACCTGTATATGGAGGTAGAAGGGTGGGTTGGCAAGTTTGATGACGACACAAAGGTTGGTGGTGTTGTGGATAGTGTAGAGGATTGTCGAAGATTGCAGAGAGACATTGATAAGATGCAGAAGTGGGCTGAGAAGTATTAGATGGAGTTCAACCCGGAGAAGTGTGAGGTGGTATACTTTGGAAGGACAAACTCCAAGGCAGAGTACAAAGTGAATGGCAGGATACTTGGTAGTGTGGAGGAGCAGAGGGATCTGGGGGTACATGTCCATAGATCCCTGAAAATTGCCTCACAGGTAGATAGGGTTGTTAAGAAAGCTTATGGGTTGTTAGCTTTCATAAGTCGAGGGATTGAGCAGGGGTCCCCAATCTTTTTTGCACCGCGGAACGGTTTAATATTGACAATATTCTTGTGGACCGGCCGACTGTCGGGGGGGGGCGGGGGGGGGAGTGTTCAAGTAGTGTTAAACTCACCTCAACATGTCTTTTACAGTTAGGGTTGCCAACTTTCTCACTCCCAAATAAGGGACAAAAGTAGCAGTCAAATATGGGACACTTGTGTTTACCTCAAGAAAGACTACCATGACATGAAGCCTTGTGCAAGCACCTGTGTGCGCATGCGTGACGTCTGCATATGTGACGTGCGCATGCGCGTACATGCTGATTTTTTTTCCCACAAATCAGTTTTGGCTTAATCTTCCCAACTATACTGTACATACATTATTTCTACTTTATATAGGCTGTGTATTTATCATATCATTTCTGCTTTTACTATATGTTAGTGTTATTTTATGTTTTATGTGTTATTTCGTATAATTTGGTAGGTTATCTTTTGGGTCTGGGAACGCTCAAAAATTTTTCCCATATAAATTAATTGTAATTGCTTCTTCACTTTACGCCATTTCAGCACGGAAGGTTTCATAGGAACGCTCTACCTTAGCGGGGGAAATACGGGACAAGGGCGGTCCCATATGGGACAAAGCAATTTAGCCTAATATGTGGGATGTCCTGGCAAATACGGGACAGTTGGCAACCCTATGTTCAAGTTCAACAGTGTGTGACAGGGAATGAGGAAAGGTGCATCTGACTCATATCATTTCCTCATGGCCCGGTAGCACATGCTTTGCAGCCTGGTGGTTGGGGACCGCTGGGATAGAGTTTAAGAGTCATGGGGTAATGATGCAGCTCCATAAAACTCTGGTTAGGCCACACTTGGAGTACTGTGTCCAGTTCTGGTCGCCTCACTATAGGAAGGATGTGGAAGCATTGGAAAGGGTACAGAGGAGATTGACCAGGATGCTGCCTGGTTTAGACAGTATGCATTATGATCAGAGATTAAGGGAGCTAGGGCTTTACTCTTTGGAGAGAAGGAGGATGAGAGGAGACATGATAGAGGTATACAAGATACAGGGCACCACTGCTCAGTACAAGAGGACATAGCTTTAAGGTAAGAGGTGGGAAGTTCAAGGGGGATATTAGAGGAGGGTTTATTTACTCAGAGTGGTTGGTGCGTGGAATGCACTGCTTGAGTCAGTGGTGGAGTCAGATACATGAGTGAAATTTAAGAGACTGCTAGACAGGTATATGGAGGAATTTAAGGTGGGGGTTATATGGGAGGTAGGGTTTAAGGGCTGGCACAACATTGTGGGCCAAAGGGCCTGTACTATGCTGTACTATTCTATGTTCTATGTTAAGTAGCCCCATGTGAGGCACCTTAACGAATGCCTTCTGAAAATCCAAGTAAATAACATCCACTGCCTCTCCTTTGTTCACCTGGCTTGTTACTTCCTTGAAGAACTTTTTGTCAGGAAAGATTTCCCTTCACAGAAACCATGCTGACTTTGACTTATTTTATCATTAGTCTCCAAGTACCCAGAAACCCCATCCTTAATAATGGACTTCAACACTTTCCCAGCCACTGAGGTTATGCTAACTGGCCTATAATTTCCTTTTTTTTTGCCCTCCTCCCTTCTTAAACAGTGGAGTGACGTTTGCTACAGGTATGTGAAGAGCAAAAGGACTGCTAGGGACAAAATTGATCCTCTGGATGACCAGAATGGTGATCCATGTGTGGAGTCAAAACATATGGTGGATCTTAAATTCATTATTTGCATGTATTTACTCGGGAGGTGGAGTAAATATAGTCTATAGAAATGAAGCAAAGTGGCATCACATTCATGGACCCTATACAGATAACAGAAGAGGAGGTGTTTGGAAATCATAGTTGATAAATCCCCAGGGCCTGACAAGGTATTCCCTTGGATCCTAAATTGCCTGAGCCCTAGCAGAGATATCTTAGGGTCCGAGTACATGGGACACTCAAAGCTGCCGCGCAGGTTGACTGTGTGGTTAAGAAGGCATACGGTGTATTGGCCTTCATCAACTGTGGGATTGAGTTCAAGAGCTGAGAGGTAATGTTACAGCTATATAGGACCTTGGTCAGACACCACTTGGAGTACTGTGCTCAGTTCTGGTCACCTCACTACAGGAAGGATGTGGAAACTATAGAAAGGGTGCAGAGGAGATTTACAAGGATGTTTCCTGGATTGGGGAGCATGCCTTATTAGAATAGGTTGAATGAACTTGGCCTTTTCTCCTTAGAGTGATGTAGGATGAGAGGTGACCTGATAGAGATGTATAAGATGATGAGAGACATTGATCATGTGGATTGTCAGAGGTTTTATACCAGGGCTGAAATGGCTAATATGAGAGGGCACAATTTTAAGGTGCATGGAAGTAGGTACAGAGGAGATGTCAGGGATTATTTTTTTTATGCAGAGAGTGATGAGTGCGTGGAATGGGCTGCTGGTGGCAGTGGTGGAGGTGGATACAATAGGGTTTTTTAAGAGACTTTTGGGTAGGTACATGGAGCTTAGAAAAATAGAGGGCTATGTGCAACCCGAGGTAATTTCTAAATCAAGTACATGTTCGGCATAGCATTGTGGGCTGAAGGGCCTGTATCGTGCTGTAGGTTTTCTATGTTTCTATGTTTGGCACAGCATTGTGGGCTGAAGGGCCTGTATTGTGCTGTAGGTTTTCTATGTTCCTATTTTAAACATCCTTAGTGACAGCAGAGGTACCAGAGGATTGGAGGACAGTCAATGTTGGTCCACTGTTTAAAAAAGGCTCTAAACAGAAACAGGTAAGTAATACTTACCAGTAAGTTATGAGTCTGACATCAACTGTGGAAATGTTATTGGAAACTCTTCTAAGGGACCTGATATATAAGTATTTAGATAGACATGGACTGATTAAGGATTGTCAACATTGCTTCCGGCATGGTAGGTCATGTCTAACCAATCTTAATGGAGTTCTTCAAGGAAGTTACCTGGAAGGTGAATGAAGGCAAGGTAATGGATGTCGTCTGCATGGATTTTCGTAAGGCATTGGACAAGGTCCCGCATGGTTCAAGAAGGTTCTGTCACTCAGCACTCAGGATGAGGTAGTAAACTGGATTAGACATTGGCTTTGTGGGAGAAGCCAGGGAGTGGTAGTAGTGGGTTGCTTCTCTGTCTGGAGATCTATGACTATTGGTGTGCCACAGTGATCGGTGCTGGGTCCTTTGTTGTTTATCTTCTATATCAATGATCTGGTTGATAACCTGATTAAATGGACCAGCAAATTTGCAGATAACACCAAGATTGGGGGTGTAGTGGACAGCAAAGGAAGCTACCATAGCTTGCAGAGGGGATCTATATCAGCTGGAAAAATGGGCTTAAAAATGGCAAATGGAATTTAATGCAGACAAGTGCAAGGTATTCCACTTTGGTACGACCAGCCAGGGTAGGTCTTACACAGTGAATGGTAGGGCACTGAGGAGTGTGGTAGAACAAAGGGATCTGCGAATACAGGTACATAATTCATTGAAAGTGGCGTCACAGGTAGATGGTGTTGTGAAGAAAGCTTTTGAAACATTGGCCTTCATAAATCAATGTACTGAGTACAGAAGGTATTGAGGTTGTATAATACATTGGTGAGGCTTAATTTGGAGTATTGTGTGCGGTTTTGGTTACCTATGCACAGGAAAGATGTAAATAAAGTTGAAAGAGAACAGAGAAGGAGTACAGGATGTTGCTGGGCCTAGAGGACCTGAGTTATAAGAGAAGCCTGAATAGGTTAGAACTGTATTCTTTAGAACATAGAACATTGAGAGGAAATGGGATAGAGGTATACAAAAGTATCAGGGGTATAGATAGGGTAAATGCAAGCAAGCTTTTTACACTCAGATTGGGTGGTACTACAAACAGAGGTCATGGGTTAAGGGTGAAAGGTGAGATGTTTAAGGGGAACATGAGGGGAAGCCACTCAAGAGGGTCATGCGAGTGTGGAATGAGCTGCCAACACAAGTGGTCTAAGTGACTCAATTTCAACACTGCAGAGAAGTCTGGATAGGTATATGGATGGTAGGGATATGGAGAGCTATGGTCCTGGTGCAGCTCATTGGCAGTAGGCAGCTTAAATGGGTTCGGCATGGACAAGATGGGCCGAAGTGCCTGTTTCTGTACTGCTGTATGTTTCTATGACTCTTTTCTGCTCGATAAATCACTTACTGTTTTTCACCATAAAATACTCTAAACCTGGTTAAGTACTTGCCTGTGAATCCAGGAAAGATATACAAGCCAACCTGCTTGGTAATGTGTTCCCAAGATCCTGGTGTTCCCAGTATCCGCAACTCTTCCTTCAGTTTCTCCTTAGTCAGCATCAGGCGCTCAGCCATTTTCTTCAGATTTTCCTGCCTATGGAACAAGAAAAAGAAAATTCCTGAGACATTGTAGATGCTGGAATCTGGAACAACACACAAAAAGATGGAGGAACTCAGGGGGTCTGGCAGAACTTATGTAGTCCATGTTTTGGACCACTGATTCTGCCCAACAACAGAGCCCCACTAGCTTTTTTGTGTGGTTCCAAATTCTTGAGATAACTCTCCTTCATAAGATCGTAAGACCATCAGACATAGGAGTAGAATTAGGCTAATCAGCCCGTCAAGTCCTCTCCACCATTTCATTATGGTTGATCCCAGTTCCCATCCAAACCCATATACCTGCCCTCTCAACTTATCCCTAGATGCCCAACTAATCAAGAAACTATCAATTTCCGCTTTGAATATACCCACGGACATGGCCTCCACCGCAATCTGTGGCAAAACATTCCACAGATTCATCACTCTTTGGCTAAAAAAAAATTCTCCTTACATCTGTTCTAAAAGGTCGCCCCTCAATTTTGAGGCTGCTTCCTCCAGTTCTGGACGCCCTCACCACATTTTCAGGAAAATTTTGTTTTTCTCTCAGTATTCTATTCTTTCAAAACCATTGGCCAGCACTCTCACCATTGTGAAAGTATTACAGTGAGAGATTAACACCCATATTTCTGGCATTATTTGTAAAATAAGTAGGGGAATTTCTGTTGTCAGCTAATATTTATTCATCAATCACAGCTCAATATCATACTGTGCAAAAACAGTATAGAACAGGAACTAGCCATTCCACCAGTGAACTTCACAAGCGTCTTTATCATAGATTTTCTTTCTCATCTCTTAGAACAATCTGATTGATCCTCACCACTCAGTGAAGAAGGCTGGGTTATTCAGAACTGTTGCTATGACATGGGCTCCAAACCATGGAGGATTTGACCAAGTATGTCGTGCCAGTTCTTCTATTTGTGATCGGATACTGATCAGAGTGTGATTGTTCCTTGAAACTATTGTTAGGCTTCCAGCTCTTTCACCTGGACAAAAGGATGGAAATTATTAGATTAATAGACAGGCCACTTTATAATGAATCACTTCGTTCCCCTACATCTCCTCCCTATGGGTCGAATAATCTACTCAGAATCTTGTATACCAATAGCCATTCTGTACTATTACTTTCTTACTGGCCTCAACAAACCTCTCAAAAGACAGGCATGTTTCTTTACCAAATGGGAAACGATGTTGGAGATTGAATTGATCATACAACAGTGAACCAAGGTGAATTTAAAACAGCATGGTATCGCGGGCCAAAGGGCTTGTTTCTGTACCATATTGTTCTCTGTCCTATGTACAATCTCCTTCCTTGACTTCTGTGCTAGCCTGGAATACATCTATTCAGGCCATTTAGAATTATCCACTTTTATTCCCACTATGACAACTCTTTGCTTTTCTCGACCGCTTTTGTTCCACACTGGCAATCTTCAGCTGTGTGTTAAGCTCTACAATTTCTTCCTAAACCTATCCACTTCTCATCATCTTTAATGTACGGCTTGGGCATTTAAGTGAATCTATTCAGAAGTAATGGCTTTACTTCTATATTTATAACCATCTGCAATACTCAATCATCACTTCCTCTTTACATCTGCCTCAACCTTGATTTCCACACTACAAACATTTCTCAAATTATTGCCAATTTCCCTTTATCTCCCTCAACCACAAATTTCTGCCCCTGAGCAACCTCTTCTTGACTTCACCAACTCCTCATTAAGACAAAGTTAACTTCAGTTTCCTTACCTTTCTCTTGGCTTCCCACTAATTTGCATACTGCCACTTCCCTTAATGCCTGCTTCAAAAACAGAAATGCAATCATGCCTTTGGTTGCTGAGGTAAACTTTCAACGGGAGGATGGGAGAACATTCACTTCAATCTGAAAGCATTTCTTCCAAGAAAAAACTGCTAACCACAATTTTAACTCTAGACACTGAGCTGTAAGGGGCTGTAAGGGACATACTGTGCAAGGTGAAATTCTTGGAAAATGACTGGGCACAAAATAGCTCGAAGCGTTCATTGACAAAATATCGCACTGGCCAGGCATCCCTGTGCACATCCCCTGTAGCTAAGCCTTGAGCAGTTGAGTAGAAGAAAGGAAATTGGTTCTTTCTCTGAAAATAGAAGGGAAAATATTGGTCAGAACTTGTAGAGCAACTGTCTCTTCGGTAAATAATCTAAACAGTTGATCAATTAGGACTGAGAGGAGAAATTTCTATATCCAGAAGAAATCTTTGGATTTGTCGTCTGTGGATGTTCAAATGAGTTTATTCAAGACTGAGATCAAGAAATAAGTATTTGAACACGAGAGTTGCAAAGTTGGCAGGAAAGCAAAGGGAAGAGCAACATCCATGACCTTACTAACTCAAAGAATTATATAGCTCAGACTAGGGATCAGTGCTGGGACCTCTGCTATTTGTGATATATCTAAATTACTAGGTTGAAAATGTAGATACGAGGGTTAGTAAGTTTGCAGATGACAACAAGATTGGTGTAGAGGGCTATAAAAGAATATAGCAAGATACAGAGCAGTTACATATATTGGCAGGAAACTGGCAGCTGCAGTTTAATCCAAGAATGTGTGAGGTGCTGCACTTTAGAAGGTCAAATATAAGGATGAAGTATACAGTAAATATCAGGTCCCTTAGCAGTACTAACGTATAAAGAGACATTAGGGAACTGGCAATGCAAGTGAATAGTGTGGTAAAGATGGTATATGACATGCTTCTCTTTGTACTAGAGACGTAGTGAATAAGAACCAGGAATTCATGATACAGTTGTATAGAACTCCGGTTACACTGCAGTTCTAGTGCTCTATTACAAAGAGGATGTGGAGGCTTTGTAGAGGGTTTAGTACAGGCCTACCAGGATTCTTCTGGATTAAAAGGTATTAACTAGAAAGCGAGGAGGGACTAACTTGAATTGTATTCTCTAGAGCATCAGCGGCTAAGGGGGAGACCTGATAGTTTATAAAATAATGAGAGACAGAGATAAAATAGATAAACCAAACCTATTTCCCTGGGTAGAAATGTCAAATATTAGACGGCATACTTTAAGGTGAGAGTGGAAAGTTTAAGGAAATGTGCAGAGCAAGCTTTTGTTTTGTTTTACACAGAGAGTGGTGAGTGCCTAGAATGCGCTGCTGAAGTAGTAGTGGAAGTAGATACGACTGTGGCATTCAAGAAGCTTTGCATAAGAATGAATATGCAGGAACTAGAGGATATGTGTCATGTGCAAGCAGAAGACATTAGACTAATCCAGCATCATGCTTGACATTTACCCAAAGAGCCCAGTCTGTGCTCTGCTGTTCTGTATTCCTCCCTCGCTCATTGTTTTGCCCAGGATGACATATGCTAACAAATGAATTTAGTGACTACTGATGAGCAAGAATGGAGGAGATCTTTATGTAAACTATTATTTGTAGCTTAACCATTTTTAGATTGTGCTATAAAAACTGAATTTCTGAAAACTATCCATAAGTAGTCTCATCATCTTGGATATAAACAATTTATATTCATCAACTAACTGTAGAGAAGGTTATGGGTGATTATTGGTATTACTTTAGAGCACTGAAGCTATGCACATTTTCTGGAAGCATCAAGTACTTCCTGCAAAGTAACTCTGTCAGACTCTTCCTATATGTTATATACATCATCAGAATAAATGAATTAAGCACGAAAACCAATATGAGAAAGGACTTCAATTTAGCAATGTTGTAGGACACACTACACCATTGTTTGACATTACACTCCTCACCTTCATGATCTCCGCGATCTGCATCCATTCAGCTGGAGTTGGATCAATTGCTGTTGGCCGATGGGCTACAACGTTTAACAACACTATGGAGTAATCAGGAGCTTTCTGATGAAAGAATAGAAAGGACCCATGATGCCTTCCTAATGGACGTGATGCAACATTTTGCCCCACACTCTGTAACTGTGAGGCCACCAGAACTCTGCTATTCTTGTCTGACTTGCACATTAGGTTTCCCCATGTCTATGCAACACACCCAACATGGTGGAGGAACTCAGCAGTCCAAGCAGTATCTATCGAAAAGAGTACAATCAATGTTTCGTTGGACTCTTTTCCATAGATGCTGACTAGCCTGCTGAGTTCCTCCAGCATTTAGTGTGTGTTGCTTGGATTTCCAGCATCTGCATATTTTCTCTTGTTTGTAATTGCATTCCCCATGTCTATGTTTGCTCACCTACATTAGCTACCAGTAGCTATTCCTTCATTTTTAAAATCATCACTTGTTTTCAAATTCTTCCAGTCCTGCATATCTTAGCATTAGGTGGTGGCACAGTAGTTAAATTGCTGGTAAGAGGCTTGATCCCATCATCAAAGGGAATGTTGGCCTTCATTGCTATAGGGATTGAATTCAAGAGCAGGGAGGTCATGCTGCAACTGTACAGGGTACTGGTGAGGCCACACCTGGAGTACTGTGGTTCTGGTCTCCATACTTGAGGAAGGATATACTGGCTTTGGAGGCAGTGCAGAGGAGGTTCACCAGGTTGATTCCAGAGATGAAAGGGTTAACCTATGAGGAAAGATTGAGTTACCTGGGACTATACTCTCTGGAATTCAGAAGAATGAGGGGGGATCTTATAGAAACATACAAAATTTTGAAAGGGATAGATAAGATAGAAGTAAGAAAGTTGTTTCCATTGGTAGGTGAGACTAGAACTAGGAGACACTGCCTCAAGATTCAGGGGAGAAGATTTAGGACGGAGATGAGGAGAAACTGTTTTTCCCAGAGAGTGGTGATTCTGTGGAATTCTCTGCCCAGGGAAGCAATTGAGGCTTCTTCACTAAATATATCTAAGATACAGTTAGATAGATTTTTACATAGTAGGGGAGTTAAGGGTTATGGGGAAAAGGCAGGTAGATGGACTAGATGGACCTGAGTTTATGGACAGATCAGCCATGACCTTATTGCATGGCAGGGCAGGCTCAATGGGTCGGATGGCCGACTCCTGCTCCTATTTCTTATGTTCTTATGTATAATAATTTAAATTCTGTAAATATTCTACCAATTAAAAAGAAAAATAATAACACATAATAATGTTGAGTAAAATAGTGAATTATTGTAAAAAATCACCCCTAGGCAGTAGTGTCTTACAGGCGAGACAATCTGCTCCAATACTTCATCAAGTCTGACCCACCAACGTGGTAGACCCTTAAATACCTCTGAAATGGCCTTGCAAGTTACTCAATTCAAAGGCATTGAGAGATGATCAATTAACAGTGGCCTTGAGAGTGACGTTTAGATTCGAGGATTGAATTTGTACTTTTAAAAAATTCTGTAATTTCCTCCATACTGCAACCCCTAAAGGGGGTGCTCCACCTATTCCAGTTTCTTCTTCATTCCCAATTCCAACTTCCGAAAATGCCCGGAAGAGCATTCTACCTCTCCATCTCTCTTTCACCCTTAAAGGCAGGGGTCCCCAACCTTTTTAGCACTGTGGACCGGTTTAATATTGACAATATTCTTGCGGACCGGGGGCAGGGGGGTGTTAATCATGACCGGAATATAGGTGATAAGTCAACTATAAGTCACTCATAAGTGGCTAATAGACTCAATTGCGTTTCTAAAAGGGTTTATCTAACAAATTTAATATTAAACACACAGCGCTTATTTTCCTCATATGAACATATAAAATTGTTGCAACACACTAATATCGCTGAATCAGTGGGAGCCCTGGGCTTGTTTTCCTGCAACAAGACGGTCCTATCGAGGGGCGATGGGAGACAGCGATACTCGAAGGGGGTTCCTTATGTCCAGTCTATTCCGTGATTTAGTTTTCATTGCATTCATTGCAGAAAACTCTGCTTTGCAGCGATATGATGCTGGAAATGGAAGCAACGTTTTCAGTGCTTTCCTGGCTATCTTAGGATATTCAGCCCTGACTTTGATCCAGGATGCCAGCAGAGATGTTATGTCAAACATACTTTTCAGCCCGTTGTCATCTGCAAGCTCGAGGAGTTGATCTTTTTCCTGCGCTGACATGGATGATTCACCGGGGACATTCACAAATGGGTCATGGACCTATTTCTTTGCACGTCTTGGGTCACTGTTGACCTCGCGTGCGTTCAAGTTCAACAGTGCGTGACAGGGAATGAGGAAAGGTGCAGCCAACTCATATTGTTTCATATCGCCAAATCATAACATTTCCTCGCGGCCCTGTAGCAAATGCTTTGCGGCCCGGTACTGGTCTGCGGCCCGGTGGTTGGGGACCACTGCTTAAAGGCATTCATTAAATTAAGGCTTTGGTCATTTGCCCATCTCCTTACTGGCTTGGCACTCCATAGCAATGTATGAAGAGTTTTTTTTAGCAATTTAGTTTGCATTCCTCAACCCTTAGCCCAGAAAGAAAACATCTGAAACTGTGGAGTTTCATTGCTTTGAGTAAACCATTAAGGATTTTAAGTTTTTTTCTTAACTTTCTTGGCATTTTTTAGAATGGAAATGAAGTGCAGCAATAAGTTATTTGGCTCATTGAGGCCTGATGCCTCGGATAGCATCAATGCCTCTAATTCTGCTTGAACCCGGTAAAGTGGGCAAAGGATTTTAAGATAAAATTTGATTCAAACCCATGTGAAGTAATGTATTTTGGGAAGATAAACCAAACCAGAGCAAACACAATAAATGACATAGTTATGGGAGCACTGATGGACACGGGGACCTAGCGGTATACAAGTACATTGTTCCCTGCAAGTTGCAAAACAGTTAAGACCGGGTGGTGAAGAAAATGTATGACATTGCTCACCTTCATCAGCTGTGGAACTGAATCCAAGGGCTTGGGAATAATATTACAGTCGTATAAGCATTGGTTACATAGAACAGTACACCGCACAGAATCTTACAAAGAATCTTTTAAATGCTCCTACCACCTTCCCTGGCAGCACATTCAAGTCACCCACCACTCTATGTATAAAAAGCCCTATCTCTGAAATCTCCCCTAGACTTTCCTCCATCACCTCGTTGTCATTAGATCGCATCTGGAATTTCCAGTTGGCGGATGATTTCCCTCCACGCCGCTCTGTCCCGACACTTTTCCATAACATCCCTAGTCTTGTCCAGCTTGATGTTATCCAGCCACATTGTTCTTTGCCTTCCTCTTCCTTTCTTTCCCTCCACCTTTCCATATAGCAAGTCAGACAAGATGTTACATCTCCACGTAACATGTCCACAATAAGCAACTTTTAACTTCATAATCGTCTCCAGCAATATCCGTGGTCTATCAGCTTCAGTCAAAACTCTCTCATTTGAAACTTTCTCTACCGAGTTGATCTTCAACATTCGTCGATAACACCACATTTCAAAAGCATTAATTCGTTTCATGTCGTATTTCTTCAGGGTCCATGTTTCTGATCCATACCTCAGTACGGACCATACGTAACACTCGAGGAAGTGGATTCTACCTTGGATGTCTACCTTCCCATTGCATAGTAGATCTTTTAGCTTCATGAACTGGGTCTTAGACATACCTATTCTCCTTCTGATCTCAACTTCACATCTCCCATCATCTGTCAGACAATTGCCAAGATATTCAAACTTTCACACCTGTTCAATGTCTTAGAAACCATAGAAAAACTACAGCACAGAAACAGGCGTTTTGGCCCTTCTTGGCTGTGCCGAACCATTTTCTGCCTAGTCCCACTGACCTGCACATGGACCATATCCCTCCATACACCTCCCATCCATGTATCTGTCCAATTTATTCTTAAATGTTAAAAAAGAACCCGCATTTACTACCTCGTCTGGCAGCTCATTCCACACTCCCACCACTCTCTGTGTGAAGAAGCCTCCCCTAATGATCCCTTTAAACTTTTCCCCCTTCACCCTTAACCCATGTCCTCTATTTTTTTTCTCCCCTTGCCTCAGTGGAAAAAGCCTGCTTGCATTCACTCTATCTATACCCATCATAATTTTATATACCTCTCTCAAATCTCCCCTCAAGTCCCGGCAACAGTCTTGTCCATTCACTTGTAACGATACCATGATGAATGAGTCTTTAGTGTTTGTTTTGCTTACCACCATCGATTTTGTTTTCTTAGGGTTGATTTTAAATCAGTAGTCAAGGCTTTTCTCATTCTCTTTAATCAGCATAATTTGCTGTTCGCATTCGCTGTCAGCTAACAATGCGGTGCTGTTTGCATACCTGATGTTATCCACCTTCTGGCCTCCGATTGGAATACCTGTCTCCTAATGGTCGCATTCCTGAAAAATCCATTCTCCATAGAGGTTGAACAAATCTGGCGATCCAACACAGCCTTGCCTTATACCTTGTTTAATACACGCCCATGGTGATAATTCATTTTCTACCCTGACCGCCGCTTTCTGTTTCCAATACAAGTTCCTTATTATCTGCACATTCTCCCATCCCAGATCGTACTTGTTCAGCACCTCTATTACTTTCTCATGACTTACTTCATCAAAAGCCTTTTCATAGTCAATAAAGCATAAGTAGATGATCTTTTGTGTCTCAATGCATCTCTCCATGATGTTTCTCATCGCAAATATTCCTTCCCTTGTTCCTGAGCCTTTATGAAAACCAAACTGCGTTTCTCCAATTTCATCGCTGATTGTACATTTCATTCTGCCGAACACTATTTTCAACAGTAGCTTGACGCAGTGAGACATTATGCTGTGTTCGTTACATTCTATCATCCTTGGCTTTTTTTGGTAAGGCGATAAACACTGATTTGAGGAAGTCCTTTGGAAGATTTCCTGTCATATAACTGTTGTTTAATATCGCTAAAAGGTTCGTTTTTCCCTTCGGACCAAGTGATTTCAGAATTGCAGTGGAAATCTTATCTTCACCGGCTGCCTTTCTGACTTTAAGACTCCAAATCGTACTTTCCATCTCTGACATCAATATTTTAGGTTGATTAGTCAATTGGTAAATCCTCAATCCTGCTATCTTCAAATAATTCTGAGATGTACTCAACCCATCTGTCCATGATCTCTTCTTTTTCATAGCATGGATTACCACTACCATCTTCGATACACCCAGTTGATGGCACGGTCCTCTTTAATTTCGTTATATCCTTTACCTTTTGGTGAAGACCTCTATAATCATAACTTCGTTTATACTGCTCAATTTCTTTGCACTGTTCATTCGTACAATTCTCTTTCACTTCCTTGCATTTTCTTTGAATCAAGCGGTGTAGGGCTTTGTATCGTTCGTTATCCCGATGTTTTACCATTCTTCTTTCTTCAGTTAACTTTCTCAACTCATCGATGAACCAAGGATCGTGCCTTTTGCTCTTTTTCCGAAAACCCAGTCTTTTCCGCAACTTCTGTCACTGTTGTTTTAAACTCTTCCCAGAGGTTCTCCACTGCCATGTTGCTACCCTCGTCATCTAAGACTGAAAGACTATTCTCCGTTTCAACCAAATATTCGATCTTTTTTGCTTCATCCATGATGAGTAAATCAAAGTCTATTTTATTTGATGGTTTGGCCTTTCTCATCTTCTTCAAATGCACACTCATGTCCAATACCACAGGGTTGTGATCTGTATAACAGTCAGCACGAGGGTACTTTTTCACCTGCTTCACTCCATTCCTGAACCGATTGGGTACTAAAATATAGTCCATTTAGTTTTTTACTGAACCATCAGGACTGGTCCACATGTACAGTCTCCCTTTTGGCAGACTGTACCAGGTGTTCACAATCATTAGTTTGTTAGTTTGTTCGGAATTTAAGGTGGGGGCTTATATGGGAGGCAGGGTTTGAGGGTCGGCACAACATTGTGGGCCGAAGGGCCTGTACCATGCTGTACTAATCTATGTTCTATATTTGCAAATTTAACCAGTCTTTCTCCGCAATCGGTTCTTTCCCCAAGCCTGAAGGGTCCTACAGTCAAAACTTCTCTTGCGCTGCCAACTTTGGCATTAAAATCACCAAGAATCACAGTTACTTCGTTGTTTTTAGTCTTTTTCATTAGCTTTTCAACTTCTCCGTAGATCATATCGACTTCATGGATGATTAGATCACAACTGAAGTATCATGTATAGTTTTTGTTACCTACCCATCTTTAAGAAGGATGTGACTACATCCTTGTGCTTGAGCCGATTCGCGGAAAGGCTATCTTACATTGGTGTATAATAACCAAGATCTTATGAGGGACCTTAACCTAACAGAACCCTGAGAAGGCAGTGATCATAATATAACTTAATTCATACCGCAATTTGAGAGGGAGAAGCATAAGTCACATGTATCAGTATCACAAAGGAACAAAGGGAATTATAGAGGCATGAGAGAGGAGTTTACCCAGGTAGACTGGAGGAGGATACTGGCGGGGATCACGGCAGAGCAGAGATGGCTGAAGCTTCTGGGAATAGATCACAAGGCGCAGGATGGATATGTCCCATAGAGGAAGAAGTTCTCAAATGGTAGATGTAGCCAACCGTGGCTGACAAAGGAAGTTAAGGACTGCATATCCCCAATATTAATTGGCCTCTCCCGAAACAAGGGGTTGAGATAGGGTGGAGTGTGTTAGGTATGTTCAGGAAGGTTTCCTGACACAGTATGTAGATAAACCTACAAGAGGAGAGGCTATACTTGATTTGGTATTGGGAAATGAACCTGATCAGGTGTCAGATTTCTCAGTGGGAGAGCATTTTGGAGATAGTGATCACAATTCTATTTCCTTTACCATAGCATTGGAAAGGGATAGGAACAGACAAGTTAGGAAAGCATTTAATTGGAGTAAGGGGAAATACGAAGATATCAGGCAGAACTTGGAAGCATAAATTGGGAACAGATGTTCTCAGGGAAATGTATGGCAGAAATGTGGCAAAAGTTCAGGGGATGTTTGTGTGGCATTCTGCACAGCTACATTCCAATTAGACGGAAATGATGGTAGAGTGCAGGAACCGTGGTGTGTACAAAGGCAGTTGAAAAACTACTCAAGAAGAATAGAAAAGCTTACAAAAGGTTCAAAAAACTAGGTAATGGTAGAGATCTAGAAAATTATAATGCTAGCAGGAAGGAGCTTAAGAATGAAATTAACAAAGCCAGAAGGGGCCCTAAGAAGGCCTTGGCAAAAAGGATTAAGGAAAACCCCAAGGCAGTCTACAAATATGTGAGGAGCAAGAAGGCAAGGGGTAAGCGAATAGAACCAATCAAGTATGACAGTGGAAAAGTGTGTATGGAACCGGAGGAGATAGCGGAGGTACTTAATGAATACTTTGCTTCAGTATTCACTGCAGAAAAGGCCCTTGGTGATTGTAGTGATGACTTGCAGCAGACTGAAAATCTTCAGCATATAGACATTAAGAAAGAGGATGTACTGGAGCTTTTGGAAAGCATCAAATTGGATAAGTCGATGGAGAAGATACTGAGAGGCAGGATTTATGAACATTTGGAGGGGCATAATTTGTTCGGCACAGTTTTGTGGGCCGAGGGGCCTGTATTGTGCTGTAGGTTTTCTATGTTTCTAATATGATTAGGAATAGTCAGCATGGCCTTGTCAAAGGTAGGTCAGGCCTTACGAGCTTGATTGAATTTTTTGAAGATGTGATTAAACACATTGATGAAGGTAGAGCATTCAATGAAGTGTATATGGATTTCAGCAAGGCATTTGATAAGGTACCCTGTGCAAGGCTTATCGAGAAAGTAAGGAGGCATGGGATCCAAGGGAACCTTGCTTTGTGGACCTGCATGGAGGCATGTGACTAGTGGTGTGCTTCAGAGTTCTGTTCTGGGACCCCTTCTCTCTGTGATTTTTATAACTTATCTGGATGAGGAAGTGGAAGGATGGATTAGTAAATCTGCTTGCTGATGACACAAAGGTTGGGGGTATTGTAGATAGTGTGGAGGGCTGTCAGAGGTTACAGAGGGACATCGATAGGATGCAAAACTGAGAAGTGGCAGATGGAGTTCAATCTAGATAAGTGTGAGGTGGTTCATTTCGGAAGGTCAAATATGACGGCAGAATATAGTATTGATGATAAGACTCTTGGCAGCGTGGAGGATCAGAGGGATTTTGGGGTCCGAGTCCATTGGACACTCAAAGCTGCTGCGCAGGTTGACTGTGTGGTTAAGAAGGCATACAGTGCATTGGCCTTCATCAACCGTGGGATTGATTTCAAGAGCCGAGAGGTAATGTTACAGCTATATAGGACCCTGGGCAGACCCCACTTGGAGTACTGTGCTCAGTACTGGTCACCTCACTACAGGAAGGATGTGGAAACTATAGAAAGGGTGCAGAGGAGATTTACAAGGATGTTGCCTGGATTGGGGAGCATGCCTTATGAGAATAGGTTCAGTGAACTTGGCCTTTTACCTTGGAGTGACGGAGGATGAGAGGTGACCTAGTAGAGGTGTATAAGATGATGAGAGGCATTGATCATGTAGATAGTCAGAGGCTTTTTCTAAGGGCTGAAATGGCTAACGTGAGAGGGCACAGTATTAAGGTGCTTGGAAGTAGGTACAAAGGAGATGTCAGGGGTAAGTTTTTTTTTAATGCAGACAGTGGTGAGTATGTGGAATGGGCTTCCGGTGACAGTGGTGGAAGCGGATACAATAGGGCCTTTTAAGAGGTGGTATATGGTACAAGGAGCTTAGAAAAATAGAGGGCTATGGGTAACCCGAGGTAATTTCTAAAGTAAGTACATGTTCGGCACAGCATTGTTGGCCGAAGGGCCTGTATTGTGCTGTAGGATTTCTATGTTTCTATAAAAGCCAAGGAAAGGGCATATAAGGCAGCAAAAGTGAATGGGAAGTTGGATGATTGGGAAGCTTTTAAAATCCAACAAAAGGAAACTAAAAAAGCTATAAGAATGGTAAAGGTGAAATATGAGGGCAAACTAGCCAATATTATAAAGCAGAATACCAAAAGTTTTTTCAGTTATATACAGGATGGAAGTGAGAGTTGATATTGGACCACTGGAAAGTGAGGTATTAATGGGGGACAAAGAAATGGCAGTTGAACTTAATGGGTACTTTGCATCTGTATTCATTGTGGAAGACACTAGCAGTGTGCCAGAGGTCCGTGAATGTCAGGGAGCAGGAGTGTAATTGCTATTACAAAGGAAAAAGTACTTGGCAAACTCAAAGGTCTTAAGGTGGATAAGTCACTTGGGCCAGAGGGACTACACCACAGAGTCCTGAGAGAGGTTGCTGAAGAGATACCGGTTGCAATAGATATGACATTTGAAGAATTACTTGATTCTGGCATCGTCCAGAGGACTGGAAAATTGCAAATGTCACTTCGCTCTTTAAGAAGGGAGGAAGGCAGAAGAAAGGAAATTATAGGCCAGTTAGCCTAACCTCAGTGGTTGGGAAAGTGTAAGGGTCCAGTATTAGGGCTGAGGTTTTGAAGTACTCAGAGATTAATAATAAAATAAGCCAAAATCAGCATGGTTTCTGTCAAGGGAAATCTTGACTGACAAATCTGTCAGAGTTCTTCAAGGAAGTAACAAGCAGAGTGGACAAAGGAAAGACAGTGGGTGTCACGTACATGGATTTTCAAAAGGCATTTGATAAGGTGCCACCCGAGGCTGCTTAGCAAGATAAAATCCTTTGGCATTACAGGAAAGATACTGGCTACTGGCATGGATAGCAGAATAGCTGGCAGGCAGGAAGAAGTGCGTGGGAATAAAGCGGTCCTTTTCTGATTGACCGCTAGTGACTAATGGTGTTCCTCAGGGGTCAGTATCGGGACTGCTACTTTTCACATTGTTTGTGACAAAGTCTGTGGATGATACGAAGATAGGTGGAGGAGTAAGTAGTGCTGAGGAAGCATTGCAATTAAAGCAGGACTTAGACAAATTAGAAGAATGGGCAAAAAGTGGCAGATAGAGTACAGTGTTGGGAAATGCATGATAATGCATTTTGGTAAAAAGAAAAAAATAGTACAGACTATTATCTAAATGGGGAGAAAGTTCAAACACCAGAGGTGCAGAGGGACTTAGGAGTCCTTGTGCAAGACTCCCAGAAGGTTAATTTACAGATTGAGTCTGTGGTAAAGAAGGCCAATGTGATGTTGACATTTATTTCAAAGGGGATAGAATATAAAAGCAAGGAGTTAATGCTGACTTGGAATATTGTCAACAATTTTGGGCCCCATATCTAAGAAAGGATTTGTTGTCATTGGAGAGAGTCCAGAGGAGGTTCATGAGGATTATTCCAGGAATGACGGGGTTAAAATATGAGGAACGTTTGGCAGCATTTGGTCTGCACTCACTGAAATTTAGAAGGATACGGAGGTATCTCATTGAAACCTACTGAATGTTGAAAGGATTAGATAAGGTGGATGTGGAGAGGATGTTTCCTATGGTGGGAGTATCCAGAACTAGGGGGTACAGCCTCAATGTTGAGGGGCGACTCTTTAGAACCAAGGTAAGGAGGAATTTTTTTAGCCAGAGAGTAGTAAATCTGTAGAATGCTCCACCACAGACTGCCAAGTCTGAGTGTATATTTAAGGCAGAAGTTGATCATTTCCTGATTGGTCAGGGCATCAAAGGATATGTGAGAAAGCAGATGTACAGTATGGGATTGAGTGGGATCCAGGATCAGTCATGATGGAATGGAGAAGCAGACTCAATAGGCTGAATGACTTAATTCTGCTCCTATGTCTTATGATCTTATGGACTAAGCAGAAAGCAGAAAAGATTCAAAGATGTTGCCTAGACTAGATGGGTTGAGTTATAAAGAGAGATTGGATAGGCTGGTACTGTTTTCCCTGGAGTGAAGGAGATTTAAGGAGTGATCTTGTAGAAATTTATAAAATTATGAACATGAGGTTAATAGCCACTGTCTTTTTATCCAGGATAAGGGAGTCTGAACACCAAGGGCATAGTTGAAGGGGAGAGTGGAAATATTTAAAGGTCATCCAAAGAATGAGATTTTCTACACAGAGAAGTCCATGTAGACGTTATCTATATAGACTTTGTTGAGACATTTGATAAGGTCCCTCATGGTAGGTTGGTTCAGAAGATAAAGTCGTATGGGGTCCAAAGTGAGTTGCAAGTTTGGAGTCAGTACTGCCTTGCCCATGCAAGGTAAAGAGCATGACCAGAGGTGTTCAGTGCATGAACCTCTGTTGTTTGTAATATAGATCAATAGTTGGATGAAAATGTAGGTGGGTGGAGAAACAAGTTTGCAGATGACACCTAGAATGGTGGCATTATGGACAATGTAAAGGACTATCAAATAATGTATTGGATTATACAGTAGATCAGTTACAGATATGACAGAGAAGTGGTAGATGGAGTTTAATCCAGGTAAGTGTGAGGAGTTACATTTTGGTAAGTCAAATGAAAAGAGAAATTTTACAATACATGGTAGACCCCTTAAAAGCATTGAGGAATAAAGGGCTAGAACAACAGACAATAGGTGCAGGAGTAGGCCATTCGGCCCTTTGAGCCAGTACTGCCATTCATTGTGATCATGGCTGATCATGCACAATCAGTATCCAGTTCCTGCCTTATCCCCATAACCTTTGATTTCGCTATCTTGAAGAGCTCTATCCATCTCTTTCTTGAAAGCATCCAGAGACTTGGCCTCCACTGCCTTCTGGGGCAAAGCATTCCATACATCCACCACTCTCTGGGTGAAAAAGTTTTTCCTCAACTCCGTTCTAAATGGCCTACCCCTTATTCTTAAACTGTGGCCTCTGGTTCTGGACTCACCCATCAGCGGGAACATACTTCCTGCCTCCAGCGTGTCCAATCCCCTAATAATCTTATATGTTTCAATCAGATCCCTTCTCATCCTTCTAAATTCCAGTGTATACAAGCCCAGTCGCTCCAATCTTTCAACATATGACAGTCCTGCCATCCCGGGAATTAACATTGTGAACCTACGCCACACTCCCTCAATAGCAAGAATGTCCTTCCTCAAATTTGGAGACCAAAACTGCACACAGTACTCCAGGTGTGGTCTCACCAGGGCCCTGTACAACTGCAGAAGGACCTCTTTGCTCCTATACTCAATTCCCCTTGTTATGAAGGCCAGCATGCCATTAGCTTTCTTCACTGCCTGCTGTACCTGCATGCTTGCTTTCAGTGACTGATGTACAAGAACACCTAGATCTTGTTGTACTTCTCCTTTTCCTAAATTGACTACATTTAGATAATAATCTGCCTTCCTGTTTTTACCACCAAAGTGGATAACCTCACATTTATTCACATTAAACTGCATATGCCATGTATCCGCCCACTCACCCAGCCTGTCCAAGTCACCCTGCATTCTCATAACATCCTTCTCACATTTCACACTGCCACCCAGCTTTGTGTCATCTGCAAATTTGCTAATGTTACTTTTAATCCCTTCATCTAAATCATTAATGTATATTGTAAACAGCTGTGGTCCCAGCACTGAACCCTGCGGTACCCCACTGCTCACCGCCTGCCAATCCAAAAGCGACCCGTTAATCGCTACTCTTTGTTTCCTGTCAGCCAGCCAATTTTCAATCCATGTCAGTACTCTACCCCCAATACCATGAGCCCTAATTTTGCCCACTAGTCTCCTATGTGGGACTTTATCAAAGGTTTCCTGAAAGTCCAGGTACACTACATCCACTTGCTCTCCCTTGTCCATTTTCATAGTTACATCCTCAAAAAATTCCAGAAGATTAGTCAAGCACGATTTCCCCTTCATAAATCCATGCTGACTCAGACCTATCCTGTAACTGCCAGCCAAATGTGTCGTAATTTCATCTTTTATCATTGACTCCAGCATCTTTCCCACCACTGACGTCAGGCTAACTGGTCGATAATTCTCTCCCTCCTTTCTTGAAAAATGGGACAACATTAGCCACCCTCCAATCCACAGGAACTGATCCTGAATCTATAGAACATTGGAAAATGATTACCAAATGTGTCTACGATTTCTAAAGCCACCTCCTTAAGTACCCTGGGATGCAGACCATCAGGTGCTGGGGACTTATCAGCCTTCAGACCCAACAGTCTATCCAACACCATTTCCGGCCTAATATAAATTTCCTTCAGTTCTTCCATTACCCTAGCCACTAGTATATCTGGGAGATTGTTTGTGTCTTCCCCAGTGAAGACAGATCCAAAGTACCTGTTCAATTCGTCTGCCATTTCCTTGTTCTCCATAATAAATTCACCCCATTTGTCTTCAAGGGCCCAATTTTGGTCTTAACTATTTTTTGCCTTTTCACATACCTAAAGAACATAGAATATAGAAAACCTACAGCACAATATAGGCCCTTCAGCCCACAGAGTTGTGTCGAACATGTCCCTACCTTAGAAATTACTAGACATACCTATAGCACTCTATTTTACTAAGCTCCATGTATCTACCTAAAAGTCTCTTAAAAGACCCTATCATATCCGCCTCCAGCACCGTTGCCGGCAGCCCATTCCACGCACTCACCACTCTCTAAATAAAAAACTTACCCCTGACATCTCCTCTGTACCTACTCCCCAGCACCTTAAACCTGTGTCCTCTTGTCGCAACCATTTCAGCCCTGGGAAAAAGCCTCTGACTATCCACACGATCAATGCCTATCATCATCTTATACACCTCTATCAGATCACCTCACATCCTCCGTTGCTCCAAGGAGAAAAGGCCGAGTTCACTCAACCTATTCTAATAAGGCATGCTCCCCAATCCAAGCAACATCCTTGTAAATCTCCTCTGCACCCTTTCTATGGTTTCCACATCCTTCCTATAGTGAGGCGACCAGAACTGAGCACTGTACTCCAAGTGTGGTCTGACCAGGGTCCCATATAGCTGCAACATTACCTCTCAGCTCCTAAATTCAATTCCACGATTGATGAAGGCCAATACACTGTACACCTTCTTAACCACAGAGTCGACCTGTGCAGCTGCTTTGAGTGTCCTATGGACTCGGACTTCAAGATGCCTCTGATCCTTCACACTGCCAAGAGTCTTACCATTAATACTATATTCTGCCATCACATTTGACCTACCAAAATGAACTACTTCACACTTACTTGGGTTGAACTCCATCTGCCACTTCTCAGCCCAGTTTTGCATCCTATCAATGTCCCGCTGTAACCTCTGATAGCCCTCCACACTATCCACAACACCTCCAATCTTTGTGTCATCAGCAAATTTACTAATCCATCCCTCCACTTTCTCATCCAGGTCATTCATAAAAATCATGAAGAGTAAGGGTCCCAGAACAGATCCCTGAGGCACTCCACTGGTGACCAACTTCCATGCAGAATATGACCCGTCTACAACCACTCTTTGCCTTCTCTGGGCAAGCCAGTTCTGGATCCACAAAGCAATGTCCCCATGGATACCATCCCTCCTTACTTTCTCAATAAGCCTTGCATGGGGTACCTTATCAAATGCCTTGCTGAAATCCATATACACTACATCTACTGCTCTTCCTTCATCAATGTGTTTAGTCACATCCTCAAAAAATTCAATCAGGCTCATAAGGCATGACCTGCCCTTAACAAAGCCATGTTGACTACTCCTAACCATATTATACCTCTCTGAATGTTCATAAATCCTGCCTCTCAGGATCTTCTCCATCAACTTACCAACCACTGAGGTAAGAATCACTGCTCTATAATTTCCTGGGCTATCTCTTCTTGCTTTCTTGAATAAAGGAACAACATCTGCAACCCTCTAATCCTCTGGAACCTGTCCTGTCCCCATTGATGATGCAAAGATCATTGCCAGAGGCTCAGCAATCTCCTCCCTCGCCTCCCACAGTAGCCTGGGGTACATCTCATTCAGTCCCGGCGACTTATCCAACTTGATGCTTTCCAAAAGCTCCAGCACATCCTTTTTCTTAATATCTATATGCTCAAATTTTTCAGTCTGCTGCAAGTCATCACTACAGTCACCAAGTTCCTTTTCCATAGTGAATATTGGAGTATTCATTAAGTACCTCTGCTATTTCCTCCAGTTTCATACATACTTTCCCACTGTCACACTTGATAGGTCCTATTCTTTCACGTCTTATCCTCTTGCTCTCCACATACTTGTAGAATGCCTTGGGGTTTTCCCTAATCCTGCCCACCAAGGCCTTCTCATGGCCCCTTCTGGCTCTCCTAATTTCCTTCCTAAGCTCCTTCCTATTAGCCTTATAATCTTCTAGATCTCTAACATTACCTAGCTCTCTGAACCTTTTGTAAGCTTTTCTTTTCTTCTTGACTAGATTTATCACAGCCTTTGTATACCACAGTTCCTGTACCCTACTATAACTTCCCTGTCACATTTGAATGTACCTATGCAGAACTCCACACAAATATCCCCTGAATATTTGCCACATTTCATCCGTACTTTTCCCTCAGAACATTTGTTTGCAATTTAAGCCTCCAATTTCTGGCCTGATAGCCTTGTAATTCCCCTTACTCCAATTAAATGCCTTTCTAACTTGTCTGTTCCTATCTCTCTCTAAAGCTATTGTAAAGGAGATAGAATTATGATCACTATCTCCAAAATGCTCTCCCATTGAGAGATCTGACACCTGACCAGGTTCATTTCCCAATACCAAATCAAGTACAGCCTCTCCTCTTGTATTATCTACATATTGTGTCAAGAAACCTTCCTGAACACACCTAACAAACTCCACCCCATCTAAATTCCTTGGATGTTGGAGTCCATATCTATAGTTCACTGGAAGTGGCTATGCAAGTTGATAATGTGCTGAACAGGGTTTCTGGCATCTTACCTTTATTGGTACTGGTGTTGAGTACAAATGTAAGGATGTCATGCTACAGCTATATAAAAATTTTAGTCAGATTGCACTTGGATTATTCCATGCAGTTCTGGTCACAGGATAGTGAGACAGTAGAAAAGATGCACAAAAGGTTTACCAGGATGCCACCTGAATTAAAGTGTTTGAGCTACAAGGAAAGTTTGGACAAACCTGGGTTGTTCTCCCTAGAGGGTTGGATGCTGAGGGGAGACCTAATAGAACAGGGATTCTCAACCTTTTTTATGCCATGGACCCTACCATTAACTGAAGGGTCCGTATACCTCAGGTTGGAACCCCTGCAATAGGGCTTTTTTTAAATTATGAGAGGCATTGATATGGTAGACAGTCAGAATCTTTCCCCAGATTAGAAATTACAACCACAAAAGAACATGCTTTTAAGGTTAGAAGAAGGACGTTTAAGGAAACATGAGGAGCAAATTTGTTTTTAATCTGGTGTTTGCAACGTTTTTTTATGCCATGGAGCCCTACCATTAACTGAGGGGTCTGTGGACCCCAGGGTGGGAACCCCTGTTTAAATGCAGAGATTGGTAGGTGCGTGGAACAGGTTACCAGGGGTTATAGTGTAATCAGGCAGTTGAAGAGGATTTTAGATGGACACATATAAATAAAGGGAATGGAGGGATATGGGTGACACCCAAACAGATAGTTAGCACAAATTGACATCAAAATAAGCACAATATAATGGGCTGAATAGCCTATCTAGTGCTGTTCTGTTCTACGCTCTATGAAATTTGTGGTATATGGGACAAGCTGCCTGATACAATTACAGTCCATTTAAAAAAATATTGGATCAGGCACATGGGTAGAAAACTTTAGAGGGCCAAAATACAGGTAAATGGGATAGCTTAAAGGGCATCTTGGTTATCATGGATGAGCTCGGCCAAAGGACATAGAACATAGAAAACCTGCTGCACAATACAGGCCCTTCGGCCCACAATACTGTGCCGAACATGTACTTACTTTAGAAATTACCTAGGGTTACCCATAACCCTCTATTTTTCTAAGCTCCATGTACTTATCCAAGAGTTTCTTAAAAGCCTTATTGTATGCGCCTTCACCACCATTGCCAGCAGCCCATTCCACACACTCACCACTCTCTGCGTAAAAAAACTTACCCTTGACAGCTCCTCTGTACCTACTTCCAAGCACCTTAAAACTGTGTCCTCTCGTGCCTTGGGAAAAAGCCTCTGACTACCCACATGATCAATGCCGCTCATCAGCTTATACACCCCTACCAGGTCACCTATCATCCTCTGTCACTCCAAGGAGAAAAGGCCAAGTTCACTGAACCTATTCTCATTAGGCATGCTCTCCAATCCAGGCAACATTCTTGTAAATTTCCTCTGCACCCTTTCTATAATTTCCACATCCTTCTGTAGTGAGGTAACCAGAACTGAGCACAGTAGTCCAAGTGGGGTCTGACCAGGGTCCTATATAGCTGTAACATTATCTCTCGGCTCTTGAACTCAATCCCACAGTTGATGAAGGCCTAACCACACAGTCAACCTGCGCATCAGCTTTGAGTGTCCTATGGACTCGGACCCCAAGATCCCTCTGATCCTCCACACTGCCAGGAGTCTTACCATTAATACTATATTCTGCCATCATATTTGACCTACCAAAATGAGCCACCTCACACTTACCTGGGTTGAACTCCATCTGCCACTTCTCAACTGTTTTGCATCCTATCGATGTTCCGCTGTAACTTCTGACAGCCCTCCATACTATCCACAACACCCCCAACCTTTGTGTCATCAGCAAACCTATTTCTGTGCTATGTAAATATATCATTGTGAATATACCAATTTCATATATTCAATCCAAATCTTTTTTCAGCTGAAAGATGTGGGAATGCTGTAACTAATAAGGTTCGCAACATGATCTCCATCTGCTGGATCCTGATAATGGTTTCACGTACCTCAAGGTCCTCCAGTAACTGGGGCAAGGCCAAGCAAAGCTTATCATTGTTCCAGTAACGGTAGCTATAAACTTCAAATCCAACTTTGAAGAAGGCAGATGCATGATTCTCTACATAAACGAAACAAACAAAATTTATTCCCTCTTGGAGATCAACGGGAACAAACAAAACTAAATGTGCTACATAAATATCCATAATGCAGTAAATAGCATGATTTACAGAGGATGCTTGGGGTGTAATCACTCCCTGAAAGCAGCAGCACAAGTAGATAGGGTGGTGAAGAAGGCCTACAGCATCAGGGTGCTGAGTAAGATAGTCAGGACATCATACTACAGCTGTACTCAGAGCATGGTGTGCAGTTCTGGTCACCACATTATAGGAAGGACGTGGAGGGCTTTGCAGAGCATACAGGAAAAGTTTACCAGGGTGCTGCATGGATTAGAGGGTATTAGTTACAAAGAGAGATATTACAAATTTAGAATTTTTTTTCACTGGTGCCTTGGAAGCTGAGGACCAAGCTAGTAGAGGGAATATAAAATTATAAGAGGCATAAACAGCATAGATAAAGTCTTTACCCTAGACTGGAAAAATGAAATATTAGATATAGTTTAAAATTGGGAGGAGAAAATGTAAAGACGATGTGCAAGGCAAGCTTTTTTTAAAAAAGAGTGTAGGTGCTTGAAGTGCCCTACCAAGAGATGCTAGGATGAGATACAATAGTCATGTTAAAGAGGCATTTAGATTGATAGATGAATAGGAAGGGAATAAATGATATGGATCACACTCAGGCACATGGAATTAGTGTAGATTAGCATCATGAATGGCACAGAGATGCTGGCTAGAAGGGCCTATCCCTGCACTGTATTCGATACAAAGTTTCTGCTTTTGTTGATTAGCATGATTTGGGAAGGACAGGCATTGATTGCCTTTGAGAAGAATCTGGCAAGCTCTCTTCCTGACCATTTGTAGCTTTTGTCATGTGGATGCTGTTGAGTCAAGAGCTGTAAGACTTTGACAACAATTACAGAAAGTTGATTACATTTGAAAGTCTGAACAGTATGTGATTTGAAGAGCAACTTGAAGGTGTCTGATGCGTGCTCTCTTGCAATGACTGCACTAATGATTTGTGTTTATGCATATTTTTTCCAAAATGTTCTTATTAATATGGGTGTTTACGGGAAGTTCATTATTTAGCTTGACAATCTTTCCGATTGCCTTTGAGAAGGTAGTGGTGACTCATATTCTTGAATAAGTGCTCAAGGTGGAAGCTATCATAGTGGTTAATTCGGTGACTAGGCCAAAGCAGTAAAATCCACAGATTTACTTACCTTAAGGTTATAAGTGAACCTCTTTTTATAGCATGTTTGCCAGTAATGATATCAGCTTCTTATTCCAGATTTGTAGCTGAAATCATTTTGTATAACTGTCATAGTGGAATTGGAATGCTAATTTCAGATCATTGGTTCAGGCCTTAATGTCACTTTCCACAATAGGAAATGCATGTGAAGATCTTCACATCAATACAGAAATATGTTTGCTTTGAGAAAGGAGTTAGTGAAATTTTTTTTTCTGTTAAAAATGTACTTAACATTTCTTTGATAAATTAACATCAAATGGCAGCAGATGCCGGACATCTGAGAGAAAATATTAATGCTATGAACAGCATGTGCAGGGAAGAAACAAGCAATAAATCTTCATCAGAATCAGGAAGCAGAGAGAACAGAGCAACACATACAAAATGCTGGAGGAACTCAGCAGGTCAGGCACCATCCATGGGAACGAAGAAACAGTTGACGTTTCAGGCCGAGACTCTTCATCAGGACTGGAAGGAAAAGGGGAAGGTGCCAGAATAAGCTGGAGGCTGACACATAAAGCCACGAGGGTGGGAAAGGTAAAGGGATGCCGAAGAAAGAATCTGATAGCAGTGGAGAATGGACCATGGGAGAAAGTGATGAAGGAGAGGCACTAGGGGAGGTGGTAGGCTGGTAAGAGACCAGAGTGGGGAATGGAAGAAGAGGGAAGGAATTACCAGGAGAAATCTATGTTCATGCTATTAGGTTGAGGCTACACAGACGGAATATGAGGTGCTGCTCATCCTCCTTGAGAGTAGCCTCATTGTGACAAAAGAGGAGGCCATGTATTGACATATCAGAATAGGAATGGGGTTAGGAATTAAAATTGTTGTCCACAAAGAAATTCCACTTTTGACGGATGGCGTGGGGGTACTCCACAATGCAGTTCCCCAATTTAGGTTGGGTTTCACCAATGTAGAAGAGGCCTTATTGGGAGTACCGGATACAATAGACAACCCCAACAGATTCACAGGTGAAGTCTTGCCTCACCTGGAAGGACTGTTTGGGCCCCTGAATGGAAGTAAAGAAGGATGTAAATGAGCAGGCGTAGCATTTCAGCTGCTTGCAGGGGTATATGCCAAGAGGGAGATTAGTGGGGAGGGACGAATGGACAAGGGAATCACGGAGGGAGCAACCCCTGCAGAAAGCGTAGAGTGGGTTGGGAGGTAAAGATGGTAGGATCCCACTGAAGATGGAGGAAGTTGCAGAGAACGATATGTTGAATGCGGAGGCTCATGGGGTGGTAGGTAATGACAAGAGGAACTATATCCCTGTTAAGGCAGCAGGAAGGTGAGGTGAGAAAACAGTTTGATTTTATAATGTAGTGGGTGGCAGAGGAATGGATGGACAAAGGAAATGATACAGATATGAGTTTTAGTCAGTAGCTTACCAATATCAAGAAAGGAAATGGAAAATACTGAGGTGAGTAAAACAGAAAGGACTGACAGAAATTCCATCAGAGAAGCACAGGATCTCTGAGATGAAATATTGCAAACAATGTGCACAGTAGGAACCAATAAACAGCAACAGGAAGAGAAGTATGACAATCTATTGCTTACTGATGTTGAATAAAGAATAAAGAATGTCCCAAGACTTTGAAGATAACTTATTTGGCTGTCAAACTCTGCCATGTGGTCTTATGTGTCTGCTTGAGAAGGCAAACAGGTCCCTGACTTCGTGTCTGAACTCTGATGTAGCAGCTCTCCTGTCTTTTTCTGGACCATCAGCTGGTTATCCTGTCCAAGTATATGCTCAGGGACTGAAATGCAACTTCATAGTTTGGAAGTAAGTGCACTCTCCATTGCTTTGTTTGCTGTCATAGACAATACTTAAAATGGATTGACAAAAGGCAATTAAGTTTAATATGAACATATGATCTTTATAATAATGGACAAATAAAAATAAAACCAATTAATGAAGATGTATTCTGAATAACCAACTAGGCAAAAAAGTACAAAATAAAACACAAATACCACTTGTAAGGACAGGACAGACTCACCCCAGTAAGGGATGGAGACATACACTCTAGCTGTCTTAGGAGAGGTCATGTTGTACCACTTATGGAGAAACTGGGCACCGATGAACAAAGCACTTTCGCCTCCAGGTACCTGTATACTATCAGCCTGAGAGATATTGAAGACACAATAAGAAATCTGAATGACTTTCTTTGCCTTTATCCCCATTTTATGGAGACCTTCCTATGTGGTCTTCATTCACCAAAAAGACAATACACTTCCCAAGCCTCTGATAGTTTTGTGTTTCTGCCGGTCAGTAGAAAGTACCACATTTAAAGCAACCGCTAGTTTTCCTATGATTGGATCAATGAACAAAGTCAATATCTATGCTTTAATTAGTCGCATTAACACCATGAAGCAATCAAGAGTTGTTTTATTAATGGTATATAATGAGACATTGAGGCTAAAGTCTAGAGGTTACCAAAAACATGGCGAGGTAATAGGGCTCAAAGAGCCAGTGGGAATTGGTTAGATGTTAGAAAGAGAATTCTGGAAAACGGTGCTTGAGTGCGGAAAGCACAAATATCAATATCTAAACTTACAGCTCACCACACGCAGCTTCTTATAATCAACTTTGATTAACGTTGCTTCCATGAGGGAACTGTAAGGATAGAGATATCCTTTCTCCTAGATAATGCAATATGATAACATTTGTGCTTGATGTTACACTTTCAAAATTCATTTTGATTGATTCAATAGAACATGGAGGAATATCCATACTGTGGATGTAGTTGTCTTGAGACAGGGTGCAGTATACCAGTGACAAAAATTACACTCCTGTGCACTGTTTTAAATGTTTTTTGCACTACTACTTAATCATTTATGAATATTTCTTCTTGCAATTTATAGCTTTTATTATATTGCATTGTACTGCTGCCACAGAACAAGAAATTTCATAACATATGTCAGTGATATTAAACCTGATTCTGAGTTCCAGATAAAAAACCTTCATTCAAAATAATAATCATAAAAAATGCTAGAGGAGCCCAGCAGGCTAGGCAGCATCTATGGAAAAGAATACAGTCAATGTTTCAGGCTGAGACCCTTCATCAGGACCCTGTTCAAAATAATAATCTTCTTTTTAAAAAATACATTTGGCAACTTTGCTTTATAAATCAGACAATACATCCAAAGGATTAATGTTAGGGTTAGAGGACTCTTCAAAGGACCAGAATGAATACATCACAGTTGTCAAAGACTTTATAAAGACACTCTTAGACGAGTGAGGACCCACAAAATTACCCAATCTTCCCCAACCAGAAGCACATCTACAAGAAAGCAGCATCCATCATCAAGGATCCCCATTACCCAGGCCCTGCTCTCTTCTCACTACTACAATCGTGTAGGTGGTACTGAAGATTTAGGTCCTGAACCATTAGGTTCCGTTACAGTGATTACCTTTCAACCATCAGGCTGTTGAACCAGAGAGGATAACTTCACTCATCACAACACTGAAAGTACCACTGTATGCAACCTATGGACTCACTTTCAAGGACTCCAGAACTAATATTCTCAGTATTATTTGTTTACTTATTTATTTTTTAGTACTAGTATTGTTTTTTTTGTATTTGCGTAATTTGTCATCTTTTTCACATTGGTTGCTTGTTAGTCTTTGTGTGTAGTTTTTCATTGATTTGATCATATTTCTTTGTTCTACTGTGAATGCCTGCAAGAAAATGAACCTCAGGGTAGTATTTGGTGACACACATATAATTAAATAATAAATTTACTTTGAACTTTGAGTTGGCAATTTAACAGTCATAGCAATTATTGAAACACCTGTTAAAACAGGAACTGAAATGAATAACTCACCCTCCTTTCCACAATAGCAATGCAGCCTTTGCCTAGTAATAAAGCAGTAACTGCCCTGTTGAATTCTGAGAGTCCTAGATCAGGTAGATATTCATGATTTAATGTTGGATCATTGACAATGCGGCGTTGAACCTTTTTCACCACGTGCAGTACTGTAGGCTGTCCATCATCCTCATAATATTCTGAAAACACCAATAACTTCATTTTGTAAAAGACCTTGGTGTATTCATCCTAACCTTCACCTTGCTTTTGGCCACATTGGTTCCATTTTCTGAAAATCAATCTTGAAAAAATGTCTTGTTCTTCCTAAATAATTAGCTTCTTATTTTCAAATTTCAACAGGGTCTGTAAGACATGTTATGCAGATGACAGGAAGATTGTTGGAGTTGTGAATAACATAGAAGTCTGGCAAAGAATACAGCGCAATATAGATAATTTGCAGATTATGGGCAGAGAAATCGCAGATGGTAATTAACTTAGATAAGCGTAACTTTTTTCACCTTGGCAGGCCAAATGCAAGGAGACGGTATACTGTTAAGGGCAAGATCCTTAACAGTGTTGCTGAACAGAGAGCTCTTGGAATCCAAGATAATAGCTCCTTGAAAGTGGCTACACAGGTCGGTAGGGTAGTTAAGAAGGCTTATGGAATACTTTCTTAAGGCTTTGAGGCATTGAGTTCAAAAGTCAAGAGGTTATGTTGCAACTTTATAATACTCCGCATCCGGAGTATTGTATACATTTCTGGTTGCCCCACTATAGGAAGGATGTTGAGGCTTTGGTGAGGGTGCAGAAGAGGTTTAAAAAATAAGACCATAAGATTTAGGAGCAGAATTAGGCCATTTAGCCCATCGTGTCTGCTCTCACATTTCATCATGGCTGATCCAATTTTTCTCTTAGACCCAATCTCCTGCCTTCTCCCCATATGCCTTCATGTACCAACCAGTCAAGAGTCTATCAACCTGCTTTAAATATACATAAACACCTGGCCTCCACAGCTGCCTGTGGCAAAGAATTCCACAAATTCATCACTCTCTGGCTAGAGAAATTCCTCCTCATCTCCATTCCAAAAGGACGCCCCTGTATTCCGAGGCTGTATCCTCTGGTCTTAGATTCTCCCACCATAGCAAACATCCTCTCCACATCTACTCTATCAAGGCTTTTCACCATTTGATAGGTCTCAATTACGTCAACCCTCATTCTTCTGAATTCTAGTGAATACAAGCCCAGAGCCATCTAAAGCTCTTTATATAACTAGCCACTCAATCCTGGAATCATTTTCATGAACCTCCTTTGAACCCTCTCCCGTTTCAGTTAAGGGGGCCCAAAACTGCTCTCAATACTTAGTGAAGCCTCACCAATGCTTTATAAAATCTCAACATTACATCATTGCTTTTACCAGGATTCTGCCTGGTTTAGACAGCATGTGCTATCACAAGAGGGTGGATAAACTTGAATTGTTTTCTCTGGAGCGGCAGAGGTTAAGGGGAGATCAGATAGAGGTTCATAAGATTATGAGCGGCATAGATAGAGTAGACTGGGAGTATCTGTTTCCAATGTTTAAATATCTAATACCAGAGGGCGTACACTGAAGGTGAGAAGGGGTAGGTTCAAAGGGGATGTGAGGGCTAAGCTTTTTACTTAGAGAGTGGTGGATGCCCAGAATAAGCTGCCTAGTATGGTGGAAGAGGCAGATACATTAGAGGCTTTTAAAAGACATTTAGACGGGTACATGAATGTGAGAGATATGGACATTGTGTAGTTATGAGAGATTAGTGTTTGGATGTTTTTGATTTTCTTTTTAGCTGGTTTGGCACAACATTGTGAGCTGAAGGACCTATTCCAGTGCCACACTGTTCAGTGTTCTATGTTCTAAATCACTTTATCATCCTTGTTGACTTAAATTGGATGCAGGCTATCGAACAGTATCCCCATACAGACACTTAAATGTTCCCTTGTACTAATCCCATTGTGGCCTCACCTTCACTCCTCTCCAGTTCAAGAAGCATTTAATAGCCTTCTGAGAATTTTAGCTCTATTTTCCAGGCTCTCTTTTATTCTTGTTCCAATTTCTTATATCTCTGTTGTCTACAGCCCCACCATTTGGTGGACATGCTTTCAAGCAGTTGAAACCATTTGGAATTCCATACCAATTTCTTTCCAAAGTAATACCCTCTCCACGAATAATTCTAAGATTTAAGACCATGACCTGAGTGCTCAGCTGCCAATCTCTGTTTAGCACAACAGCACAGAAACGAGCCCTTTGGCCTATCTTGTCGGTGCTGAACAGTTATTCTGTCTAGTCTCATCGACCCACACCTGGACTACAGCCTCCATACCCCTCCTGTCTATGTACTCATCCAAACTCCTTATAAATATTGGCATGGTGCAAAGACAATAACTTATCCCTCAACGTCAGCAAGACGAAGGAATTGGTTGTTGACTTCAGAAGGAGTAGCAGACCGCACGACACCATTTACATCGGTGGTGCGCAAGTGGAACAGGTCAAAAGCTTAAGTTTTCGGGGTCAATATCACAAGTGACCTGACTTGGTCCAACCAAGCAGAGTCCACTGCCAAGAAGGCCCACCAGCACCTTTACTTCCTGAGAAAGCTAAAGAAATTTGGCCTGTCCCCTAAAACCCTCACTAATTTTTTATAAATGCACCGTAGAAAGCATTCTTCTAGGGTGCATCACAACCTGGTATGTAAGTTGCCCTGTCCAAGACCGGAAGAAGCTGCAGAAGATCGTGAACACAGCCCAGCACATCACACAAACCAATCTTCCGTCCTTGGACTCACTTTACACCGCAAGCTGTTAGAGCAGTGCTGCCAGGATAATCAAGGACACGACCCACCCAGTCAACACACTTTTCGTCCCTTTTCCCTCCGGGAGAAGGATCAGGAGCTTGAAGACTCACACGGCCAGATTTGGGAACAGCTTCTTTCCAACTGTGATAAGACTGCTGAATGGATCCTGACCCAGATCTGGGCCATACCCTCCAAATATCCGGACCTGCCTCTCAGTTTTTTTGCACGACCTTACTTTCCCTTTTCTATTTTCTATTTATGATTTATAATTTAAATTTTCACTATTTACTATCGATTCGTATTCCAGGGAGCACGAAGCACAGAATCAAATATCGCTGTGATGATTGTACTCTCTAGTATCAATTGTTTGGTGACAATAAAGTAAAAGTAAAGTAGAGTAAAGATTGCAATCAAGCCTATATTCACCACTTCTGGCAGTTTGTTCCACACTCACACCACCCCTTACATAAAGAAGATCCACTGCAGGTTCCCCTTAAATATTTCATCTTTCACTTAACCTATGGCCTTTTAGAAATATAGAAACATGGAAAACCTACAGCACAATACAGGTCCTTCAGCCCAGAAGGCTGTGCCGAACATGACCTTAGCTTAGAAATTACCTAGGGTTACCCACAGCCCTCTATTTTTCTAAGCTCCATGTACCTATCTAGGAGTCTCTGAAAAGACCCTATCGTATATGCCTCCACCACCGTCACTGGCAGCCTATTGTACGCACTCACCACTCTGTGTAAAAAAAAAACCCCTGACATCTCCTCTGTACCTACTTCCAAGCACCTTAAAACTGTGCCCTCTCGTGCTAGCCATTTCAGCCCTGGGAAAAAGCCTCTGACTATCCACACAATCAATGCCTCTCACCATCTTATACACCTCCATCAGGTCACCTCCCATCCTCCATCGCTCCAAGGAGAAAAGGCCGAGTTCACTCAACCTATTCTCATAAGTTATGCTCCCCAATCCAGGTAACATCCTTGTAAGTCTCCTCTGCACCCTTTCTATGGTTCCCACATCCTTCCTGTAGTGAGGCGACCAGAACTGAACACAGTACTCCAAGTGGGGTCTTACCAGGGTTCTACGCAGCTGCAACATTACCTCACGGCTCCTAAACTCAGTCCCACAGTTGATGAAGGCCATTGCACCATATGCCTTCTTAACCACAGGGTCAACCTGCGCAGCAGCTTTAAGTGTCTAATGGACTCGAATCCCAAGATCCCTCTGATCCTCCACACTGCCGAGACTTACAATTAATACTATATTCTGCCATCATATTTGACCTACCAAAATGAGCCACTTCACGCTTATCTGGGTTGAACTCCATCTGCCACTTCTCAGCCCAGTTTTGCATCCTATCGATGTCCCGCTGTAACCTCTGACATCCCACCACACTATCCACAACACCCCCAACCTTTGTGTCATCAGCAAATTTACTAACCCATCCCTCCACTTCCTCATCCAGGTCATTTATAAAAATCATGAAGAGTAGGGGTCCCAGAACAGATCCCTGAGGAGCACCACTGGTCACCGACCTCCATGCAGAATATGACCCGTCTACAACCACTCTTTGCCTTCTGTGAGAAGCCAGTTCTGGATCCACAAAGCAATGTCCCCTTGGATCCCATGCCTTCTTACTTTCTCAATAGGCCTTGCATGGGGCACCTTATCAAATGCCTTGCTGAAATCCATATACACTACATCTACTACTCTGCCTTCATCAATGTGTTTAGTCACATCGTCAAAAAATTCAATCAGACTCTAAGGCACAACCTGCCTTTGACAAAGCCACGCTGACTATTCTGAATCATATTATGCCTCTCCAAATGTTCATAAATTATGCCTCTCTGTATCTTCTCCATCAACTTACCAACCACTGAAGTAAGACTCACTGCTCTATAATTTCCTGGGTTATCTCTACTCCCTTTCTTGAATAAAGGAACAACATCCGCAACCCTCCAATCCTCCGGAACCTCTCCCATCCCCATTGATGATGCAAAGATCATCATCAGAGGCTCAGCAAACTCCTCCCTCAGTCGCCTGGGTTACACCTCGTCCGGTCCCACTGACTTACCCAACTTGATGCTTTCCAAAAGCTCCAGCACATCCTCTTCCTTAATATCTATGTGTTCAAGCTTTTCAGTCCGCTGTGTCATCCCTACAATCGCCAAGATCCTTTTCCGTAGTGAATACTGAAGCAAAGTATTCATTAAGTACCTCTGCTGTCTCCGCCGGTTCCCTGCACACTTTTCCACTGTGAAACTTGATTGTTCCTATTCTGTTACATCTTATCCTCTTGCTCTTCACATACTTGTAGAATGCCTTGGTGTTTTCCTTAATCCTGTCCACCAAGGCCTTCTCATAGCCCCTTCTGGCTCTCCTAATTTCATTCTTAAGCTCCTTCTTGCTAGCCTTATGGTCTTCAAGATCTCTATCTTTACCTAGTTTTTTTGAACCTTTCGTAAGCTCTTCTTTTCTTCTTGACTAGATTTACAACAGCCTTTGTACCTCACGGTTCCTGTACCCTACCATCCTTTCCCTGTCTCATTGGAACATACCTATGCAGAACTCCACACAAATATCCCCTGAACATTTGCCACATATGTTCAAGTCTCACCTCAATGGAAAACGCCTACCTTATCTACACCTCTCATAATTTTGTATCTTCCCTCATTCTCCTGTGCTCCTGGGTAAAAAAAAATCTCTGGAAGGGAGTAAACAGTGATGTTTTTGGCTGACACCCTACAGCAGGACTGGAAAGGAATAAAACCAGAATAAGGTAGGTGGGGGGGGGGAGGGGTACAAACTGGCAGATAATAGGTGACACCAAGTGAAGGAGGGTGTAGGTGGGTGAGAGAGGGAGTGAGTGATGAACAAAGCTGGCAGATGGTAGGTGAAAGAGGTAAAGGGTTGAAGAAGAAAAAATAGGAGAGAATATCAGACTATGAAAAGAAGGGAATGAGGAGGGGTACCAGAGAGAGGTGATGGGAAGGTGAAAAGGGGTGCAAGGCCGAGGTAACCAGAATAGAGGCTACGCAGACCGAATATGAAGTGTTGCTCTTCCAGTCCGTGTTTGGCATCATCATGCCAGTATAGGAATGGGAAGTTGAATTGTAAAGGGTAACCACAGATAGATCCTACCTTTTTGCATTGAACAGAACGAAGGTGCTCGATAAAGTAGCCCCCCTCCCCACCCCAATCTGTGTTGGGTCTCACCGACGTAGAGGAGGCTGCACTGAGAACACCAGATATAACCAATGACTGACAAACTCGCCCTGCAATATACTGCGTCAATCCGATACAGATTGTGGGAACACTTTCAGAACTGTTTATTCCCCTCAAAGATGCTGCCTGACTTGCGCAGTGTAATGTTTTGTAACTTCAAAACATTAAACTGATTCAAAGGAAGGCACGGTAGTCCGAAATGCTGTTCCAACTTCGAGTTTACTTTAAGCAAGACGCGCATGTTATCGCATGGTAGCGTGGTGATATATGCAATTCATGTACTTATACATAAAACCCGTAATGAATGATTTAAAGGAACAAGAATCCTTAATCAAACAGTATATTTACAAGATTACTCAAATATTACTGAAATATTAAATACACAACACTGAGCTCTGCCAGCATTTTGTGTGTGTTGTCCAATCGGCATAAATGCGCAACGATGGAAAAATATAAATCAATTGACCAAGTAACCACGTTTCAAAGAATTAGCAACAGTTTGTTTTCTCTGGGTCTCTAATATCTTCAAGGTCACAGGAAGTCAAAACCGATTCTTTAGTTGACAATATTGACATGGACCTGTTGGGCCTCAGGGCTTGTTTCCACGCTGTAAAACTCTACGACTCCAAGTTACATAATCCTATCGATTCCCTTCCTCCACGCAACACACACCAAAGTTGCTGGTGAACGCAGCAGGCCAGGCAGCATCTATAGGAAGAGGCGCAGTCGACGTTTCAGGCCGAGACCCTTCGTCAGGACTAACTGAAGGAAGAGTGAGTAAGGGATTTGAAAGCTGGAGGGGGAGGGGGAGATGCAAAATGATAGGAGAAGACAGGAGGGGGAGGGATAGAGCCGAGAGCTGGACAGGTGATAGGCAAAAGGGGATACGAGAGGATCATGGGACAGGAGGTCCGGGAAGAAAGACGGGGGGGGGGTGACCCAGAGGATGGGCAAGAGGTACATTCAGAGGGACAGAGGGAGAAAAAGGAGAGTGAGAGAAAGAATGTGTGCATAAAAATGAGTAACAGCTGGGGTACGAGGGGGAGGTGGGGCCTAGCGGAAGTTAGAGAAGTCAATGTTCATGCCATCAGGTTGGAGGCTACCCAGACGGAATATAAGGTGTTGTTCCTCCAACCTGAGTGTGGCTTCATCTTTACAGTAGAGGAGGCCGTGGATAGACATGTCAGAATGGGAATGGGATGTGGAATTAAAATGTGTGGCCACTGGGAGATCCTGCTTTCTCTGGCGGACAGAGCGTAGATGTTCAGCAAAGCGGTCTCCCAGTCTGCGTCGGGTCTCACCAATATATAAAAGGCCACATCGGGAGCACCGGACGCAGTATATCACCCCAGTCGACTCACAGGTGAAGTGATGCCTCACCTGGAAGGACTGTTTGGGGCCCTGAATGGTGGTAAGGGAGGAAGTGTAAGGGCATGTGTAGCACTTGTTCCGCTTACACGGATAAGTGCCAGGAGGGAGATCAGTGGGGAGGGATGGGGGGGACGAATGGACAAGGGAGTTGTGTAGGGAGCGATCCCTACGGAATGCAGGGGGGGGGGGAGGGAAAGATGTGCTTAGTGGTGGGATCCCGTTGGAGGTGGCGGAAGTTACGGAGAATAATATGTTGGACCCGGAGGCTGGTGGGGTGGTAGGTGAGGACCAGGGGAACCCTATTCCTAGTGGGGTGGTGGGAGGATGGAGTGAGAGCAGATGTACGTGAAATGGGGGAGATGCCTTCCTCCACCTTCACTCTACTCCCGCCCCATCACTCCTATCCTTCCCCCACTCTTCTTCCACCTTCGCTCTTTCCCCACCCCCACCTCGGTTCCCGAGGAAGAGTTTCCGCGGACTCGGGTCCCTGTTGAACACGTTGTTCAGCGCCTTGTATCTCATCACCGCCAGCATCGGAGTCTCCTCAAACACCGATAGGCCCGCCATTTTGCCGCGTCTCCACGGCAACCCGCGATGCGCGGAAATCCCGCCTCTCTGGTGTCCCGTCCAATCATCTCCGGCTCTCTTACAGTTCGGCCTATCGGTTGAAAGTGATCACGGGCTAAACGCCGCACACAATACCTCCTTCCTATTGGTTGTATTAATATTTAACAACTGTATATCAACAAGCGGACTGGACATTTCAACCTTCCTGCACCCATCGATTCATTTGCATTAAGTTCGAAGCACACTGTTCCTTGGTTATTCAAATACCTGTTCAGATACAGTACTGTATTTCTTAAATGTTGCGAGTTTCTGCTTCCACTACCGCGTTCCGGACTCCAGATACTCTCTGGTCTGGATTTATAAAGGACTAGACAATAATCCGGTGACCCTTTGGGGCACCCTTTGAGGGAAAGGGCAGTGCAGTCTGATGTGATGTACTTTGTAAATTCAAGAAGGAAAAACTCAGTTTATTCAAGAAGACAGACGCGCAGCAAGACGCAAACACGAGGGAATCTGCAGATGCTGGAATTTCAAGCAACACTCATCAAAGTTGCTGGTGAACGCAGCAGGCCAGGCAGCATCTCTAGGAAGAGGTACAGTCGACCTTTCGGGCCGAGACCCTTCGTCAGGATTAAATGAAGGAAGAGCTAGCAAGAGATTTGAAAGTGGGAGGGGGAGGGGGAGATCCAAAATGATAGGAGAAGACAGGAGAGGGAGGGATGGAACCAAGAGCTGGACAGGTGATTGGCAAAAGGGATATGACAGGATCATGGGACAGGTGGCCCAGGGAGAAGGAAAAGGGGGAGGGGGGAAAAACCCAGAGGATGGGCAAGGGGTATAGTCAGAGGGACAGAGGGAGAAAAAGGAGAGAGAGAAAGAATGTGTGTATATAAATAAATAAGGGATGGGGTATGAGGGGGAGGTGGGGCATTAGCCGAAGTTAGAGAAGTCAATGTTCATGCCATCAGGTTGGAGGCTACCCAGATGGAATGTAAGGTGTTGTTCCTCCAACCTGAGTGTGGCTTCATCTTTACAGTAGAGGAGGCCATGGATAGACATATCAGAATGGGAATGGGATGTGGAATTAAAATGTGTGGCCTCTGGGAGATCCTATTTTCTCTAGCAGACAGAGCGTAGGTGTTCAGCAAAACGATCTCCTAGTCTGCGTCGGGTCTCGCCAATATGTAGAAGGCCACATCGGGAGCACTGGACGCAGTATATCACCCCAGCCGACTCACAAGTGAAGTGTCGCCTCACCTGGAAGGACTGTCTGGGGCCCTGAATAGTGGTAAGGGAGGAAGTGTAAGGGCATGTGTAGCACTTGTTCCACTTACAAGGATAAGTGCCAGGAGGGAGATCAATGGGGAAGGTGGGGGGGGACGAATGGCCAAGGGAGTCGCGTAGGGAGCGATCCCTGCGGAAAGCAGGGGGGCGGGGAGGGAAAGATGTGCTTAGTGGTGGGATCCCGTTGGAGGTGGCGGAAGTTACGGGGAATAATATGTTGGACCCGGAGGCTGGTGGGGTGGTAGGTGAGGACCAGGGGAACCCTATTCCTAATGGGATGGCGGGAGGATGGAGTGAGAGCAGATATGCGTGAAATGGGGGAGATGCGTTTGAGAGCAGGGTTGATGGTGGAGGAAGGGAAGCCCCTTTCTTTAAAAAAGGAGGACATCTCCCGCGTCCTGGAATGAAAAGCCTCATCCTGAGAGCAGATGCGGCAGAGATGGAGGAATTGCGAGAAGAGGATGGCATTTTTGCAAGAGACAGGGTGAGAAGAGGAATAGTCCAGGCAGCTGTGAGAGTTGGTAGGCTTATAGTAGACATCAGTAGATAAGCTATCTCCAGAGATAGAGACAGAAAGATCTAGAAAGGGGAGGGAGGTGTCGGAAATGGGCCAGGTAAACTTGAGGGCATGGTGAAAGTTGGACGCAAAGTTAGTGAAGTCAACGAGCTCAGCATGCGTGCAGGAAGCAGCAACAATGCAGTCGTCGATGTAGCGAAGGAAAAGTGGGGGACAGATACCAGAATAGGTTTGGAACATAGATTGTTCCACAACAATCCGCCACCTCCATCGGGATCCCACCACTAAGCACATCTTTCCCTCCCCCGCCCCTGCTTTCCGCAGGGATCGCTCCCTATGCGACTTGCTTGTCCATTCGTCCCCCCCATCCCTCCCCACTGATCTCCCTCCTGGCACTTATCCTTGTAAGCAGAACAAGTGCTACACATGCCCTCACACTTCCTCCCTTACCACCATTCAGGGCCCCAGAAAGCTCTTCCAGGTGAGGCGACACTTCACCTTTGAGTCGGCTGGGGTGATATACTGCGTCCGGTGCTCCCGATGTGGCCTTCTATATATTGGCAAGACCCGACGCAGACTGGGAGATCGTTTTGCTGAACACCTACGCTCTGTCTGCCAGAGAAAGCAGGATCTCCCAGTGGCCACACATTTTAATTCCACATCCCATTCCCATTCTGATATGTCTATTCACGGCCTCCCCTACTGTAAAGATGAAGCCACACTCAGGTTGTAGGAACAACACATTATATTCCGTCTGGGTAGCCTCCAACCTGATGGCATGAACATTGACTTCTCAAACTTCTGCTAATGCCCCACCTCTCCCTCGTACCCCATCCCTTATTTATTTATATACACACATTCTTTCTCTCTCTCTCTCCTTTTTCTCCCTCCGTCCCTCTCACTATACCCCTTGCCCATCCTCTGGGCTTTTCCCCCCCTCCCCCTTTTCTTTCTCCCTCTGCCTCCTGTCCCATGATCCTCTCATATCCCTTTTGCCAATCACCTGTCCAGCTCTTGGCTCCATCCCTCCCCCTCCTGTCTTCTCCTATCTTTTTGGATCTCCCCCTCCCCCTCCCACTTTCACATCTCTTGCTAGCTCTTCCTTCAGTTAGTCCTGACGAAGGGTCTCGGCCCGAAACGTCGACTGTACCTCTTCCTAGAGATGCTGCCTGGCCTATTGTGTTCACCAGCAACTTTGAGGTGTGTGGCAAGACAAATATAGCTCTTCCTCATTTAACGAAGGACACTTTTGATGACAACATTTCCGGTTGATCTGCCACCCTTCAAGAATACTCTAACGTTTTCATTTCTTTTCCCCCGGCTTAAAGCCACATACAGCTGACCATGCTGGAATACCGGTTTCTCCAAATAAATCAACGCACTCTCCATGGTTTGGCCTTGCACCTTATGTATAGTCATAGCAAAGCATGTCTGTATCAGGAACTGGCTCCACTGAAGAGGGATATCTTCCCCTTCCGATAAATTGAGAGTAATTCTTGGGATCATGACAACGTCATTTTTGAACACACCAATGTTTAGCTTTGCCACGATGAGATTGTCATGCAGTTCTTCCACCATCATTCGCGTTCCATTGCAAAGCCTTGGTGGATCCAATTTCCTCATTGGAATGATGGGAGATCCTCTCCTCAATTCCAGTTTATGTGGTGGCAATCCAGAGAATGCGACTGAATCAAGGAATTCTGTTGGAAAATGAGTGGTGTTAGCTCCTTCACTTACGGCATTGAAGGAACAGTACTCTTTCATGATTCCAGGAAGCGGCTAATGCATGTGAAGTTTATTTTTCGCATCATTTCATTGAGAGGAACCAAGATAGAATTTGAAATCTAAAAGTCAATTTTATATACATGGAGATAAGTCAGGTAAATTGTTGGCCGGTCAACTTAAAGCAATTATGGCTGAAAGGCAGATTTTGAAAATACGAAGAACTGATAGAACTGAAATGACAGATTGTCAGGAAATTAATAAGGTACTTCTGGATTTTTACTCTAACCTTTATAAATCTGATTTTCCAGACAATATACTTTTATGAATAGATTCTTACAAATATTGAATATACTCAAAATTTCTATTCAAGATATGAATATATTAGATGCGCCTATTAAACGAGAGGAAATAGCAAGGGCTATATCCTCTTTTCAATCAGGTAACAGTAGAAGTTTTTAAGACTTTTACTGAAATACTTCCATCTCATTTATGCCAAATTTTTGCTGATTCTATATCCTCTGGGACCCTTCTGAAAACTTTGTATGAGGCATCAATTTCATTAATTCCCAAAAAAAAGAAAAAGATTTATCTGAATGTGCCTCTTACAGACCAATTTTCTTATTAAATGTGGATTCTAAAATTCTTTCTAAGATTTTGGCTAACAGGCTGGAGAATATTTCGCCTAAGGTTATTTCTCAGGATCAAACTGGATTTATTAAGAATAGATATTCATATTTTAATGTTTGGAGATTATTGAATATTATTCATTCCTCTCCATCTAAAGAATCCAAATGTGTTGTTTCCCTTGATGCAGAGAAAGCCTTTAATAAGGTAGAGTGGTCTTATTTATTCGAGGTTTTAGAAAGATTTAATTTTGGTCCACATTTTATTTCCTGGATTAAGCTGATCTATAAAGCTCCTATGGTGGCGGTTATAACTAACAATAAAAAAATCTCCTTATTTTAGGCTATACAGAAGTACCTGGCAGGGTTGTCCTCTTAGTCCGCTGTTATTCAACCTGGACTTCAGAACCTCTTGCTATTGCTCTTCGGGACTCTAACAATGTTCAAGGTATTAAGAGAGGAGATAAAGTGCATAAGGTTTCGTTGTATGCAGATGACTTGTTAGTTTATATTTCAGATCCTAAGAAATCTCTTCTTTCTTTCAAATCTTATTATTATATTATTCAAAAATAACATGAGTACATCGAAGTAAATAACACTTACAATGTCTCAAGGAAAAAAAATATTATTTTAAGGACTGAAAGGTTTTGGTGATAATAAAAATAACCCACTAAGCAGAAAAAGTTGGGGGGGGGGAACCCCATTAGGTGTACAACCTGAAGCCATGCATCATACAAAAAGCTTCTAAAGATAGACATCAAACCACCAGCAAGAGAAAAAAATATACCAAAAATTTACAATTAGATTGTGGAGGAAATCTGCCAATTGACTCCAATGATAATAAGGAACAAATGAACCCCATCTTTTCTCAAAATCAAATAAAGGTTCAAAGGTTCGACTTCTAATTTTCTCCAAACTAAGATATAGCATTACTTGAGAGAACCATTGTGACAAGTTGGGAGCTGATGTATCCTTCCACTTCAACAAAATGGCCCTCCTAGCTACCAATGTAACAAATGCAATAACATGTTGGTCAGACACAGAGATACCACGGATATTTTGAGAATTATTCCAAAAAGCACAGTTAATTTGTTAGGTTGTAAATTAATTTTAAGTGCTTTAGAAATTGTCGAAAAAACTGACTTCCAGAACTGTTCCAGTATAGAACAAGACCAAAACGTGTGTCAGTGTAGCTGTCTCAGTTTTACATCTATCACAATAACTACCAACATTAAGAAATATTTTAGACAGTCTCTCCTTCGTCAAATGGTAACGATGTACAATTTTAAATTGAATCAGTGAATGACTAGCACAGATTGAAGGAGAGTTAACCAGCTTCAGAATTCATGTGCAATCCTCCGTCATAAAAGTCAAATTGAGTTCCTTATCCCAATCTTGTTTAATCTTAGATAAAGGACACTTATCCCATTGTAATAATAAATTATAAATTCTTCCAATAGAACCCTTCGCTGAAGGGTTCATACTCATAATAGTATCTAACAGGTCAGCCTCCAATATATGAGGAAAATTACTTAAATATTTTTGTAAGAAATGTCTAACTTGAAGGTATTGTAGAAAGTGTGAGTATGAAAGAGAATATTTATCAACTAATTGTTCAAAAGACATCAATCTATCTTCTTTAAATAAATCCAAAAAAGAATTAATACCTTTATTTTTCCAAAGTAAAAAAATTGGATCACTCAAAGAAGGCTTAAAAAAGTAATTTTGATAAATTAAACTACAAAGTTTAAATTTTTTAAGATTAAAAAAATTGCGGAACTGGAACCAAATTTGTAAAGAATGCTTAATCACAGGGTATAGGTTTAAATTAGTAACTTTAGCTAATTGTATAGGTAAAGCAATTCCCAATAACGAGGTTAAATAAAACTGTTTCACAGCTTTCAATTCCAGGTCTACCCAAATTGGCCGATCGTTCTTATCAACCCAATATAACCAAAAGGACATGTATCACACATTAACAGCCCAGCAATACATTCTTAAATTAGGCAAAGCAAGACCTCCATCCTTTTTCAACTTTTGTAAGTGACATTTACTAATTCTTGGTCTTTTATCATTCCAAATAAAAGATAAAATAATAGAATCAATCGGATCAAAAAATTTCTTAGTAAAAAAGGGGATATTCTGAAATAAATATAAATATGGTAAAATCATTATTTTAACTATATGGATACGACCGACAAGTGAAAATGTAAGTGGACTCCATCTACTAAATGAAGTATACCATAGAGTCTACCAAGGGAATGAAATTGGCTTTATAAAGATCCTTATATTTTTTAGTGATTAAAACACCTAAATATCTAAAAGAATCCGTGACTTTGAAAGGAGTATTATCATATATAGAGACGGATTCATTTAAAGGAAACAATTCACTTTTACTAAAATTTATTTTATATCTTGAAAAATGTCCAAATTCATTGAATAATTTTAGCAAGGCAGGAATAGATTCTTCGGGATTAGATATATAAGCCAATAAATCATCAGCAATAATTTACATATTACTATTTAATTATTTATGGTTTTATATTGCTATATTTCTACTCTATTCTTGGTTAGTGCAACTGTAACGAAAACCAATTTCCCTCAGGATCAATAAAGTATGACTATGACTAAAGAAAAATCTTATGAATGGTCTCATTCACAAAGATCCCATGAATATTTTTAGCTTCACAAAGAGCAATAGCAAGGGGTTCTAATATTAAATTAAATAACAAAGAACTTAATGGACAACCTTGTCTTGTCCCCCGTGAAAGATGAAAAAAAGGAGACCTACAGTTGTTAGTGACAACAGTAGCAGTAGGAGCTTTATATATCATTCTAATCCAATTATTAAAATTATCACCAAAGCCAAATTTTTCTAAAACATTAAATAAGTATCTCCATTCGACTCGATTGAAGGCTTTTTCAGCATCCAAAGAGACGACGCATTGTAGAGTTTTAAAAGAGGACGAATATATAATGTTAAATAGTCTCCAAACATTTGAAAAAGAATAACAACCCTTTATAAAGCCTGTTTGATCTTTAAAAATAATTTTACCCAAAATATTCTCCAACCAATTGGCCATTATCTTTGACAAAATCTTAGCATCGACATTGTGACGAAAAAGCAAGTTATCAGAAGATTGATACTGATGAGAGAGATAAGGGAGACAATGGAGAAGCGTACAAAATGTTAATGAGAGAGGAGAGAGATAACGGAAAAGAAATACAATTAAGAGTATTGACAGACCGGTTGCTTTGAACCTGAACTGTTTGAAGTTTGATGGACAGGTGATACCCCAGCAGGGGGATAAAAAGAACAGGTTCGCTAAGGCACAACACACCATGAGATAATGAGACCCTGGAAAAGCGGTGTGCCCCCACAAGTTGGTGCGAGTTTGGAGGTCTGGTCGCGGGAACTGACCATAGACGAACAGGATGAAAAGTTACGATCGGCGGGAACCCGGTGTGTGTGTCCGCCCTTGCCTGGGTGCTGGGTTCACTGTGGAAGAATGGTCATATCCAGAACGGAGGATTCACAGTCGGTGACCACAGAAGACACAAAAGGGTTCGCCCGAAAGCCAACTGCGAAGAACGAAGGTCTGTGTGAATCAGAATTTGCATATTATCTCTCTCTCTCTCCCCAAAGGCACAACAGCGATTACTGCGAACTGTCCGAAGCTGAACTGAACTCTGCGTCACTTGAGACTGATCATTTTACCCCTAGACTGCGATAGAGCTTGTTTGATTCCTATTACCCTAGTTCTGTGTACATGTGTGTTTTATCAATGCTAATCTGCTGCATTCATATCCTTACGATTAGAGTACTGTGTTACTTATTTCTTTAATAAAACTTTCTTAGTTCCAGTAATCCAGACTCCAACTAAGTGGTCCACTTCTGCTGGTTTGGCAACCCAGTTATGGGGTACGTAACAACATTCAATAATGAAATAGGTTTATATGAGGCACAGTCAGTAGTATATTTAACCCTTTTAAGAATTAAAGAAATAGAAGTCTCATAGAAAGTAGAGGGTAAATCACCTTTCACAAAAGAATCCTTAAACATTTCCAACATATATGGAGAAAGCAATTTTCCAAATTTTTAATAAAATTCTACAGGATAGCCATCAAATTCAGGGGCCATAAGACCATAAGACAAAGGAGCAGAAGTAGGCCATTCGGCCCATCAAGTCTGCTCCGCCATTTTATCACGAGCTGATCCATTTTCTCCTATTTAGTCCCACTCCCCTGCCTTCTCACCATAACCTTTGATGCCCTGGCTACTCAGATACCTATCAATCTCTGCCTTAAATACACCCAATGACTTGGCCTCCACTGCTGCCCGTGGCAAAAAATTCTATAGATTCACCACCCTCTGACTAAAAAAATTTCTTCGCATTTCTGTTCTGAAAGGGCGCCCTTCAATCCTTAAGTCATGCCCTCTCATACTAGACTCCCCCATCATGGGAAACAACTTTGCCACATCCACTCTGTCCATGCCTTTTAACATTCGAAATGTTTCTATGAGATCTCCCCTCATTCTTCTAAACTCCAAGGAATACAGTCCAAGAGCGGACAAACGTTCCTCATATGTTAACCTTCTCATTCCCGGAATCATTCTAGTGAATCTTCTCTGTACCCTCTCCAACGTCAGCACATCCTTTCTTAAATAAGGAGACCAAAACTGCCCACAGTACTCCAAGTGAGGTCTCACCGGCGCCTTGTAGAGCCTCAACATCACATCCCTGCTCCTATACTCTATTCCTCTAGAAATGAATGCCAACATTGCATTCGCCTTCTTCACTACTGACTCAACCTGGAGGTTAACTTTAAGGGTATCCTGTACGAGGACTCCCAAGTCCCGTTGCATCTCAGAACTTTGAATTCTTTCCCCATTTAGATAATAGTCTGCCCGTTTATTTCTTCTGCCAAAGTGCATAACCATACACTTTCCAACATTGTACTTCATTTGCCACTTCTCTGCCCATTCTTCCAATCTATCCAAGTCTCTCTGCAGACTCTCCGTTTCCTCAGCACTACCGGCCCCTCCACCTATCTTCGTATTGTCAGCAAACTTAGCCACAAAGCCATCTATTCCATAATCTAAATCGTTGACGTACAATGTAAAAAGAAGCGGCCCCAACACTGATCCCTGTGGAACACCAGTGGTAACCGGCAACCAACCAGAATAGGATTCCTTTATTCCCACTCTCTGTTTCCTGCCAATTAGCCAACGCTCTATCCACGTATGTAACTTACCCGTAATACCATGGGCTCTTATCTTGTTAAGTAGCCTCATGTGCGGCACCTTGTCAAAGGCCTTCTGAAAATCCAAATATACAACATCCACTGCATCTCCCTTGTCTAGCCTACTGGTAACTTCCTCAAAAAATTGTAATAGGTTTGTCAGGCAGGATTTTCCTTTAAGGAATCCATGCTGAGTTCTGCCTATCTTGTCATATGCCGACAGGTACTCTGTAACCTCATCCTTGACAATCGACTCCAGCAACTTCCCAAACACGGATGTCAAGCTAACAGGTCTATAATTTCCTTTTTGCTTCCTTGCCCTCTTCTTAAATAGCGGAGTGACATTTGCAATCTTCCAGTCCTCCGGAACCATGCCAGAATATATCGACTTTTGAAAGATCATCGCTAATGCCTCCGCAATCTCCACAGCTACTTCCTTCAGAACACGAGGGTTCATTCCATCTGGTCCAGGAGATTTATCTACCTTTAGCCTATTCAGCTTCCTGAGTACTTTCTCTGTCGTAATTGTGACTGCGCACACTTCTCTTCCCTGCCACCCTTGAGTGTCCGGTATACTGCTGTCTTCCTCAGTGAAGACTGATGCAAAATACTTGTTCAGTTCCTCTGCCATCTCCTCATCTCCCATTACAATTTCTCCAGCATCATTTTCTATCGGTCCTATATCTACTCTCAGCTCTCTTTTATTCTTTATATACTTGAAAAAGCTTTTAGGTGAGGTGGAGGATAAATGCGTGCTGAGGGATTGGAGCAGGGGGCAGGGATTCAAGTTTTTGGATCATTGGGACCTCTTTTGGCGCAGGCGTGACCTGTACAAAAAGGACGGGTTACACTTGAATCCTAGGGGGACCAATATCCTGGCAGGGAGATTAGCGGGGGCTACTGAGGTGACTTTAAACTAGAATGGTTGGGGGGTGGGAATCAAATTAAAGAGGCTAGGCGTGAGGAGGTTAGTTCACAACAGAGGGATGGGAACCATTGCAGAGAGACAGAGGGGTGTAAAGTGAGGGTAGAAGCAAAAAGTACAAAGGAGAAAAGTAAAAGTGGCAGGCCGACAAATCCAGGGCAAGCATTAAAAAGGGCCACTTTTCAACATAATTGTATAAGGGCTAAGAGAGTTGTAAAAGAGCGTCTGAAGGCTTTATGTGTCAATGCAAGGAGCATTCGTAATAAGGTGGATGAATTGAAAGTGCAGATTGTTATTAATGATTATGATATAGTTGGGATCACAGAGACATGGCTCCAGGGTGACCAGGGATGGGAGCTCAACGTTCAGGGATATTCAATATTCAGGAGGGATAGACATGAAGGAAGGGGAGGTGGGGTGGCGTTGCTGGTTAAAGAAGAGATTAACGCAATAGAAAGGACAGACATAAGCCGGGAAGATGTGGAATCGATATGGGTAGAGCTGCGTAACACTAAGGGGCAGAAGACGCTGGTGGGAGTTGCCACCTAACAGTAGTAGTGAGGTCGGAGATGGTATTAAACAGGAAATTAGAAATGTGTGCAATAAAGGAACAGCAGTTATAATGGGTGACTTCAATCTACATGTAGATTGGGTGAACCAAATTGGTAAAGGTGCTGAGGAAGAGGATTTCTTGGAATGTATGCAGGATGGTTTTTTGAACCAACATGTCGAGGAACCAACTAGAGAGCAGGCTATTCTGGACTGGGTTTTGAGCAATAAGGAAGGGTTAATTAGCGATCTTGTCGTGAGAGGCCCCTTGGGTAAGAGTGACCATAACATGGTGGAATTCTTCATTAAGATGGAGGGTGACAAAGTTAATTCAGAAACAAAGGTTCTGAACTTAAAGAGGGGTAACTTTGAAGGTATGAGACGTGAATTAGCTAAGATAGACTGGCAAATGACACTTAAAGGATTGACGGTGGATATGCAATGCCTAGCATTTAAAGGTTGCATGGATGAACTACAACAACTGTTCATCCCAGTTTGGCAAAAGAATAAATCAAGGAAGGTAGTGCACCCGTGGCTGACAAGAGAAATTAAGGATAGTATCAATTCCAAAGAAGAAGCATACAAATTAGCCAGAGAAAGTGGCTCACCTGAGGACTGGGAGAAATTCAGAGTTCAGCAGAGGAGGACAAAGGGCTTAATTAGGAAGGGGAAAAAAGATTATGAGAGAAAACTGGCAGGGAACATAAAAACGGACTGTAAAAGCTTTTATAGATATGTAAAAAGGAAAAGACTGGTAAAGACAAATGTAGGTCCCCTGCAGACAGAAACAGGTGAATTGATTATGGGGAGCAAGGACATGGCAGACCAATTGAATAATTACTTTGGTTCTGTCTTCACTGAGGAGGACATAAATAATCTTCCAGAAATAGTAAGGGACAGAGGGTCCAGTGAGATGGAGGAACTGAGCGAAATACATGTTAGTAGGGAAGTGGTGTTAGGTAAATTGAAGGGATTGAAGGCAGATAAATCCCCAGGGCCAGATGGTCTGCATCCTAGAGTGCTTAAGGAAGTAGCCCAAGAAATAGTGGATGCATTAGTGATAATTTTTCAAAACTCGTTAGATTCTGGGCTAGTTCCTGAGGATTGGAGGGTGGCTAATGTAACCCCACTTTTTAAAAAAGGAGGGAGAGAGAAACCGGGGAATTATAGACCGGTTAGCCTAACGTCGGTGGTGGGGAAACTGCTGGAGTCAGTTATCAAGGATGTGATAACAGCACATTTGGAAAGCGGTGAAATGATCGGACAAAGTCAGCATGGATTTGTGAAAGGAAAATCATGTCTGACGAATCTCATAGAATTTTTTGAGGATGTAACTAGTAGAGTGGATAGGGGAGAACCAGTGGATGTAGTATATTTGGATTTTCAAAAGGCTTTTGACAAAGTCCCACACAGGAGATTAGTGTGCAAACTTAAAGCACACGGTATTGGAGGTAAGGTATTGGTGTGGGTGGAGAATTGGTTAGCAGACAGGAAGCAAAGAGTGGGAATAAGCGGGACCTTTTCAGAATGGCAGGCGGTGACTAGTGGGGTACCGCAAGGCTCAGTGCTGCGACCCCAGTTGTTTACAATATATATTAATGACTTGGATGAGGGAATTAAATGCAGCATCTCCAAGTTTGCGGATGACACGAAGCTGGGTGGCAGTGTTAGCAGTGAGGAGGATGCTAAGAGGATGCAGGGTGACTTGGATAGGTTGGGTGAGTGGGCAAATTCATGGCAGATGCAATTTAATGTGGATAAATGTGAAGTTATCCACTTTGGTGGCAAAAATAGGAAAACAGATTATTATCTGAATGGTGGCCGATTAGGAAAAGGGGAGGTGCAATGAGACCTGGGTGTCATTATACACCAGTCATTGAAAGTGGGCATGCAGGTACAGCAGGCGGTGAAAAAGGCGAATGGTATGCTGGCATTTATAACGAGAGGATTCGAGTACAGGAGCAGGGAGGTACTACTGCAGTTGTACAAGGCCTTGGTGAGACCACACCTGGAGTATTGTGTGCAATTTTGGTCCCCTAATCTGAGGAAAGACATCCTTGCCATAGAGGGAGTACAAAGAAGGTTCACCAGATTGATTCCTGGGATGGCAGGACTTTCATATGAAGAAAGACTGGATGAACTGGGCTTGTACTCGTTGGAATTTAGAAGATTGAGGGGGTATCTGATTGAAACGTATAAGATCCTAAAGGCATTGGACAGGCTAGATGCAGGAAGATTGTTCCCGATGTTGGGGAAGTCCAGAATGAGGGGTCACAGTTTGAGGATAGAGGGGAAGCCTTTAGGACCGAGATTAGGAAAAACTTCTTCACACAGAGAGTGGTGAATCTGTGGAATTCTCTGCCACAGGAAACCGTTGAGGCCAGTTCATTGGCTATATTTAAGAGGGAGTTAGATATGGCCCTTGTGGCTACGGGGGTCAGGGGGTATGGAGGGAAGGCTGGGGCGGGGTTCTGAGTTGGATGATCAGCCATGATCATAATAAATGGCGGTGCAGGCTCGAAGGGCCGAATGGCCTACTCCTGCACCTATTTTCTATGTTTCTATGTTTCTATGTATCCTCTTCGATATTATTTGCTAGCTTTCTTTCATAGTTAATCTTTTCTCTCTTAATGACATTCTTGGTTTCCTTTTGTAAGGTTTTAAAAACTTCCCAATCATCTCTCTTCCCACTAATTTTTGCTTCCTTGTATGCCCTCTCTTTTGCTTTAACTTTGGCTTTGACTTCTCTTGTCAACCACAGTTGCATCCTTTTTCCACTCGAAAATTTCTTCTTTTTTGGAATCTACCTGTCTTGCACATTCCTCATTTCTCACATAAACTCCAGCCACTGCTGCTCTGCTGTCTTTCCCGCCAGTGTCTCTTTCCAGTCAGCTTTGGCTTTACCAGATTGCATTGAAAAAATAGCTTTATGAATTTCGGCTTCAGTAATTTGGGCATCAAGAGTTTTTTGATCCTCAACAGAAATTTTAGGAAAATCAATCTTTCGTAAGAAAGCATTCATTTCAGAAGAATCTGCTGGACATTGAGATTTATAAAGTTCAGTATAAAAATCTTGAAAAATCTTTTTAATTTCTTCATATTCCCAAGCCAGGGTACCATCTTTCGTACGAATTTTCAAAATTTGCCTTTTGGCTCTAGCTGTTTTTAATTGAGATGCGAGCAGTTTGTTATTTTTATCTCCAAACATATAAAATTGGCTCTTTAACTTAAGCAAATAGCCTTCAATAGGACAAGTTAGTAATAGGTTATATTGTGATTGAAGTTCCACCCTTTGTTTGAATAAATCAATATTAGGGGAAATGGCATAAATATTATCTAAGTCTTTAATTTGTTTTGAAATCTTATCTAATTCTGCTTTAGTCTGTTTTTTAAGCTTAGCTGAATAAGAAATGCTCTGACCATGTAAAAATGCTTTAAATGTATCCCATATAATTAATTTGGACGTATCTCCTAGATCATTAAAAAGAAAAAATCTTTTATCTGAGTTTCAATGAAACTGACAAAGTCAGAGTTTTGCAATAATGTCTGAGACATGTACCATAGTGGGCGGGCAAGAATGACATAATCAAATTCAAAAGACAAACTCAGAGGTGCACGATTAGATGTAGCAATTGCGTCATATTCACAATTTTTAACACTAGGCAAGAAGCGGGGATCAATTATAATATAATCAATCCTCAAATATTTTTTATAAACATGTGAAAAGAAAGAATATTCTCTGTTAGCGGGGTGCAGATACCTCCATAATTCGATCAATCCAAAATCGATCAAAAAGGAGTTAATAAGTGACGCGGAGCGATTTGGAAGTCGCTGATTGGTTGAGCTCTTGTCAATCATAGGTTTTAAACAACAGTAAAAATCTCTGCCCATTATCAACATATATTCATCTAAATCATGCAGTAAAGCAAATACCTTTTTTAAAAAAGAAGGATCATCTAAGTTAGGACCGTAGAGATTGACCAAAACAACTTTTCTGTTACAGATCACTCCTTTAATAATTAAAAATCTACCGTTAGAATCTGACTCAATATCCTCTTGAATAAATATATTGGATTTGATGGACACACCTTTAGTTTTACTCTGAGAAGTAGAGTGGAACTGCAAATTTCTCCACCATCCAAAAAAATCTATTTTGATCTCCCGCCCTGATATGTGTCTCTTGAGCAAAAATGATATCAGATTGGAATAAGTTAATAATTTTAAAAGTCTTTTTTCGTTTGATAGGATGATTCCAACCACATACATTCCAACTTATTACATTAATCTGTTTAAGTACCATACTATAAATTTTATTCTACTTTATACATGCACAGAGCACATACCAATGCAGGATGATCAAAAATAGCGGCGATGAAGAATACAACCACATAGAAAACATGCATGCTCCGAAACCACCCAATGGGAAAACACTCCTTACTCTAAACCCACCCACCTTCCCGAAAGCCTGAAGAAAAGGCAAGCAAGCTATGATAGAGTATGAAGCCAGGGACTGCTCTGTCTGTACAGAAAAAAACAATTTAAAGGATTTTCTTTCCCTCCCCCTAGTTAGTAAAAAAACCAAGTGACCTTGTAAGAAAAACAATAAAGTCTGAACAAAGGAAATTATTTACATTCTAGCATCTATGAAACCAGAAATAACCAAAATAATGTTATCTCTTAAAAAGAAAATTTGGCGCATTTTTAAGTTTAACATTAAATCGGTTATAAGACGCTATAATAAAGCAGAAAAAAAGTTAATAGCATATTTAACCCAGCTAAATTTTCAAAAATACTAATTAATAATACCATAAGTAATTGAACACTTCCAAATATATATATATATATATATAAAGAAGCCCCATTAGTGGGAAAAAACTACCAATTAATTAATTAAGAAAGAAACAAAAAAAAATCAACCAGATATTAGGTTAACGAAACAAATCTCTTTATCTTCTTTTCTCAGTCGAATGTCCGAGTAACCATTTAAATAGTCATACTTGAACCATGGATCTTCTTTCCAAAAGAAAACCCATAATATGCAATAATGAACAAATCTCCTTATCTTCTTTTATTAGTCTCTCAATGGAATATCCAAGTAAACTTCATAAATCTTCTTTCCGAAATGCGAATAATATACAGATAACCAAACAACATTTCAGATAGTTCATTCAGTAGCGGCATCAGGTATAATTTGAACGAAGTCCAGTGCGGCTTTTGGATCAAAAAATGTACGAGGAGGAGAGTTAGGAGGAAAACCTTTCATTCTTGTCGGGTAGCACAAAGAAGGAAACAGTTTCTTATCATATGCCTGTTTCATTACCAGAGCAAATCTTGATCATTGTTCCATTAACCAAAGGAGGTATCTTCATAAAACAGAGCTCAGATTCCTTAAATCTAAAAACTCTGTTTTCTTGCCCGTCACATTATTTGATCTTTAATTTTAAAATGATGAAAACAAACCAAAACAGATCTTGGTTTATTTGGATGTTTAAATTTTGAAGTAAAAGCTCTGTGTACTCTTTCTATAGCAGGCGGCTGTAATAATATGTGAGGAAATAAAGTATGAAAAAGCTTACCAAAGTAAGCAGTTAAATCTCCATCTTCAGCTCCTCCTTGCAGCCCAACAATTCCTATATCCATCGGCGAGACCTGGTTTCCAAGTCTATAATCTTATTTTGATATCTTTCCAAACGGGTTGTAGCTTCAAACAATTTTTGCTTAGTTATCTTCAATTTCTCTTCGTGTGTAATAACTTGAGTTTCCAAGTCTTTAAATTTTCCCAGAAATGACTTCATTTCATTGCTATACTTTTCCAGTTGGTCTTTAATTGACCCATTCTGATCTTTAATTGAAATCAGTGTCCGTATGATAACTTCAGCCCATGGTGGCATTTCATCAGATCTTTCCTTTTGCATCTTTCCTTTCCCATTACCTTTGTCACTAGGCTCAGACAAGTTCTTCCCACTCCTCGGAGACATAGACATATTGTTCCCCCTCAAGAATCAGCAAATAAAAATTTTAAATTCCAAGTTTAAACTAGGAAGACAGAAACAAAAGTAAGAGCAGCGCAAAAAATTCCACCGCTGAAACTCCTCCCCGGAAACTCGACCCCTGAAACTCTGCCCCTGAAGCTCCACCCCTGAAACTCCTTCCCAGAATTTCCACCCCTGAATCTCCTCCCATGAAACTCCTAACCTGAAACTCCACCCCTGAAACTCCAACCTTGAAACTCCACCCTTGATACTCCAACCCTGAAACTCCACCCCTGAAACTCCACCCCTCAAAATCCACCCCTGAATTTCTTCCCCTGAAACTCCTCCCTGAAGCTCCTCCCCTGATACTGGACCCCTGAAACTCCACCCTGAAACTCCACCACAGAAACTCCACCCCTCAAAATCTATCCCTCAAACTCCACCCCAGAATCTCCACCCCTGAAAGACCAGAAGTGAAAATCCTCCCCTGAGTCTCCAACCCTGAAACTCCTCCCCTGAAAACCCACCAATGAAACTCCACCCCTGAAACTGCTCCCCTGAAAATCCATCCTTGAAACTGCACCCCTGAAACTCGACGCCTGAAACTCCTCCCCTGAAACTCATTCACGATTCTCCTCCCCTGAAACTCCAACCCTGAAACTCCACCCTCGACACCTGACCCCTTGAAACTCCACATCTCATACTCCACCACTTAAACTCCACCCCTGAAACTCAACCCCTGTAACTTCACCCCTGAAACTCGTCCCCTGACACTCCTCCCCTGAAACTACATCCGTGAAACTCCACCACCGCTGAAACTCCTCCTCTGCAAGTCCAGCCCCGAAACTCCACCCTTGAAATTCCATGCCTGAAAGTCCACCCCTGAAACACGTCCCCCGAAACTCCTCCCCTGAAACTACACCCGTAGAACTCCTCCCCTGAAACCCCTCGCCTGAAACAACACCCCTGAAAATCCACGGCTGAAACAAGTCCCCTGAAAGTCCACCCCTGAAACTCCTCTCCTGAATCTCCTCCCCCGAAATTCCTCCCATGAAACAACGCCACTGAAACTCCACCCCTCAAAATATGCGCCTGAAACTGCACGCCTGTCCTCCACCCCTGAAACTCCAATCCTGATACTCCAACCCTCAAACTCCACCCGGCAACTCCACCTCAGTAACAGCACCCCTGAAACCCCACCTGTGAAACTCCTCCCCTGAATCTCAACTCCTGAAACTCCTCCCATGAAACTCCTCCGCTGAAACGCCACCCCTCAAACTCCTCCCCTGAAACTCCACCACTGAATCTCCTCCCCTGAACCTCGACCCCAGTAACAGCACCCCTACAACTCCAACATTGAAACTCCTCCGCTGAAACTCCAACCCTCAAACTCCTCCCCTTAAACTACTCCCCTGAAATTCCTCCCATGAAAGTCCACCCCAGAAACTCCACCCCAGAAATTCGTCCCCTGAAACTCATCCGCTGAAAATCCACCCCTGAAACTCCACCCCTGAAACTTCACCCTCAAACTCCTCCCCTGACTCTCCTCCCAGAAACTCCACCCCCGAAACTCCTCCCCAGAAACTCAACCCCTAAAAATCCATCCCATGAAACACCATCCCTGAAACTCCTCGCATGAAACTCCACCCCAAAAACAAGACCCCTGAAATTCCACCCCTGAAACTCCTCCCCTGAATCTTCTCCCCTGAAAGACCATCCCTGAAACGTCACCCCTGAAACTCCACCCTTGAAACTCCGCCCCTGAAACTCCACCCACCAAACTCCAACCCTAAAACTCCGCCACTCAAACTCCACCTATGAAACTCCAACCCTCAAACTCCTCCACTGAAACACTTACCCTGAAACTCCTCCCCTGAAACTCCACCCTTGAAATTCTCTCTGATACCTCTTGATACTCCGGCCCTGAAACTCCTGACCTGAAACTCCTGCCCGGAAACTCCTGCCCTGAAACTGCTGCCCTGAACCTCCTGCCCTGAAAAACCTGCCCTGAATCACCTACCCTGAAACTTCTACCCCGCAACATCTGCATTGAAACTACAGCGCGGAAACCCGACCCCTGAAACACCTGTCCTGAAACTCCTGCCCTGGAATTCTGCCCCTGAAACTGCAGTCCTGAAACTCCTGCTCTGAATCTCCTGCCCTGAAACTCCAGACCTGAAACTACTGCCCTGAATCTCATGATCCGAAACTACTGCCCTGAAACTCCTGCTCTGAAACTCCTACCCTGACTCTCATGAACTGAAACTGCCGCCCTGAATCTCCTGCACTGAAACTCCTGCCCTGAAACTACTGCTCTGAATCTCATGATCTGAAACTACTGCCCTGAAACTCCTGCCCTGAAACTCCTACCCTGACTCTCATGATCTGAAACTACAGCCCTGAAACTCCTGCCCTGAATCTCATGATCTGAAACTACTGCCCTGAAACTCCTGCGCTGGATCTGCCGCCCTGAATCTCCTGCCCTGAAACTCCTGCCCTGAAACTTCTGCCCTGAATCTCATGATCTGAAACTACTGCCCTGAAACTCTTGACCTGAAACTCATGCCTTCAAACCCCTGACCTGAAACTTCTGCACTGAATCTCCTGACGTGAAACTCCTTCTCTGAAACTCATGTCCTGAAACTCCTGCCCTGAAACAACAGCCCTGAAACTCCAGCCATGAATCTCATAACCAGAAACTCCTGCCCTGAAACTCATGCCCAGGATCTCCTGCCCTGAAACTCATGCCTTCAAATTCCTACCTGAAACATCTACCATGAAACTCCTGACGTGAAACTCCTACTCTGAAACTCATGTCGGAAAACTCCTACCCTGACACTGCTGCCCTGAAGCCCCTGCCTTGAATCTCCTGCCCTGAAAATCCTGCCCAGAAACACCTGCCTTCAATCTCATGCTCTGAAACTGCAGCCTGGAAACAACTGCCCTGAAACTACCGCCCTGAAACTCCTGCTCTGACACTGCTGCCATGAAAATACTGCCCTGAAAATCCTGCCCTGAATCTCATGACCTGAAACTCCTGCCCTGAAACTGCTACCCTGAAACTCCTGCCTTGAATCTCCTGACCTGGAACTCCTACCCTGAAACTCATGCCCTGAAACTCCTGCCCTGATACTCCTGTCCTGACTCTCATGCCCTGAAACTGCTGCAGTTAAACTCCTGCCCTAAAACTCCTGCCCTGACACTACAGCACTGAAACTACTGCCCTGAAACTCCTGCCCTGAATCTCCTGCCCTGAAACTCCTGCACTGAATCTCATGCCCTGAAACTCCTCCCTGAAAGTCAAGCCATGAAACTCCTGCCCTGAAGCTCAAGCCCTTAAACTTCTGCCCTGAAACTCCTGCATTGCATCTCATGCCCTGAAACTGCTGCCCAGAAACTGCTGCCCTAAAACACCTGCCCTGAATCTCCTGCGCTGAAGCTCATGCCTTGAAACTCCTGATCTGAAAGATATATGCCCTGAATTTCCTGACTTAAACTCCTGCCCTGAATCTCATGACCTGAAACTTCTACTCTGAAACTCCGGCACTGAATCTCCTGTCCTGATATTCATGCCCTGAAACTCCTGCCCTAAAACTATTGCCCTGAATCTCCTGCCTGATACTGCTGCCCTGATCTCCTGCTCTGAAACTCCTGCCCTGAATCTCCTATTCTGAAACTCATGCCTTGAAACTCCTGCCCTGCAACTCCTGCCATCAATCAGATGAACTGAAACTCCTGCCCTGAAACACATGCCTTCAAAAACCGTACGTGAAACAACGGCCCTGAATCTCCTCCCCTGAAACTCCTGCCCTGAATCTCCTGCCCTGAAATCCATGCCTTCAAACACCTGACGTGAAACATCTGCCCTTGAATCTTTTGACGTGAAACCCCTGCCCTGAAACTACAGCCCTGAAACTCCTGCCTTGAATCTCATGACCTGAAACTGCTGCACTGACACTCCTGCCCTAAAACTCCTGCCCTGAAACTACTGCCCTGAAACCACTGCCCTGAAACTCCTGCCCTCAATCTCCTGCCCTGAAACTCCTGCACTGAATCTCATGCCATGAAACTGATGCGCAGAAACTGCTGTTCTTAAACTAATGCCTAGAATCTCCTATTCTGAAAATCATGCGTTCAAACTCCTGTCCTGAAAATTCTGTCCTGAATCTCCAGCCCTGAAACTCCTGCCATCAATCAGATGAACTGAAACTCCTGCCCTGAAACTCCTGCCCTGAATCTCCTGCGCTGAAACACATGCCCTGAAACTCCTGATCTGAAAGGTATATGCCCTGAATTTCCTGACGTGAAACTCCTGCCCTGAATCTCATGACCTGAAACTCCTACCGTGAAACTCCGGCACTGAATCTCCTGCCCTGATATTCATGCCCTGAAACTCCTGCCCTAAAATTACTGCCCTGAATCTCCTGCCTGATACTACTGCCCTGATCTCCCGCTCTGAAACTCCTGCGCTGAATCTCCTATTCTGAAACTCATGCCTTCAAACTCCTGTCCTGAAACCTCTGACCTGAATCTCCAGCCCTGAAACTCCTGCAATCAATCAGATGAACTGAAACTCCTGCCCTGAATCTCATGCTCTGAAACTCATGCCTTCAAAACCGTGACCTGAAACAACGGCCCTGAATCTCCTGCCCTGAAACTCCAGCCCTGAATCTCCTGCACTGAAAGTCCTCCCCTGAATCTCCTGCCCTGAAACTCATGCCTTCAAACTCCTGACGTGAAACATCTGCCCTGAATCTCCTGACGTGAAACTCCTGCCCTGAAACTCATGCCCTGAAACTCCTGCCCTGATACTCCTGTCCTGACTCTCATGCCCTGAAACTGCTGCAGTGAAACTCCTGCCCTAAAACTCCTGCCCTGAAACCACAGCACTGAAACTACTGCCCTGAAACTCCTGCCCTGAATCTCCTGCCCTGAAACTCCTCCCTGAAAGTCAAGCCATGAAACTCCTGCCCTGAAACTCAATCCCTTAAACTTCTGCCCTGAAACTCCTGCATTGCATCTCATGCCCTGAAACTGCTGCCCAGAAACTGCTGCCTAAAACACTTGCCCTGAATCTCCTGCGCTGAAACTCATGCCTTGAAACTCCTGATCTGAAAGATATATGCCCTGAATTTCCTGACTTAAACTCCTGCCCTGAATCTCATGACCTGAAACTACTACTCTGAAACTCCGGCACTGAATCTCCTGCCCTGATATTCATGCCCTGAAACTCCTGCCCTAAAACTACTGCCCTGAATCTCCTGCCTGATACTGCTGCCCTGATCTCCTGCTCTGAACCTCCTGCCCTGAATCTCCTATTCTGAATCTCATGCCTTGAAACTCCTGCCCTGCAACTCCTGCCATCAATCAGATGAACTGAAACTCCTGCCCTGAAACACATGCCTTCAAAACCGTGACGTGAAACAACGGCCCTGAATCTCCTCCCCTGGAACTCCTGCCCTGAATCTCCTGCCCTGAAACCCATGCCTTCAAACACCTGACGTGAAACATCTGCCCTTGAATCTTCTGACGTGAAACCCCTGCCCTGAAACTCCTGCCCTGAATCTCCTGTCCTGAAACTGCTGCACTGAAACCACTGCCCTGAAACTCCTGCCCTCAATCTCCTGCCCTGAAACTCCTGCACTGAATCTCATGCCATGAAACTGATGCGCAGAAACTGCTGTTCTTAAACTCATGCCGAGAATCTCCTATTCTGAAAATCATGCGTTCAAACTCCTGTCCTGAAAATTCTGTCCTGAATCTCCAGCCCTGAAACTCCTGCCATCAATCAGATGAACTGAAACTCCTGCCCTGAATCTCATGCTCTGAAACTCATGCCTTCAAAACCGTGACCTGAAACAACGGCCCTGAATCTCCTGCCCTGAAACTCCAGCCCTGAATCTCCTGCACTGAAAGTCCTCCCCTGAATCTCCTGCCCTGAAACTCATGCCTTCAAACTCCTGACGTGAAACATCTGCCCTGAATCTCCTGACGTGAAACTCCTGCCCTGAAACTACAGCCCTGAAACTCCTGCCCTGAATCTCATGACCTGAATCTCCTGTCCTGAAACTGCTGCACTGATACTCCTGCCCTAAAACTCCTGCCCTGAAACTCCTGCACTGAAGTCACTGCCCTGAAACTCCTACCCTCAATCTCCTGCCCTGAAACTCCTGCACTGAATCTCATGCCATGAAACTGATGCGCAGAAACTGCTGTTCTTAAACTCATGCCTAGAATCTCCTATTCTGAAAATCATGCGTTCAAACTCCTGTCCTGAATCTCCAGCCCTGAAACTCCTGCCATCAATCAGATGAACTGAAACTCCTGCCCTGAAACTCATGCCTTCAAAACCGTGACCTGAAACAACGACCCTGAATCTCCCGCCCTGAAACTCCTGCCCTGAATCTCCTGCGCTGAAACACATGCCCTGAAACTCCTGATCTGAAAGGTATATGGCCTGAATTTCCTGACGTGAAACTCCTGCCCTGAATCTCATGACCTGAAACTCCTACCGTGAAACTCCGGCACTGAATCTCCTGCCCTGATATTCATGCCCTAAAATTACTGCCCTGAATCTCCTGCCTGATACTGCTGCCCTGAGCTCCTGCTCCGAAACTCCTGCCCTGAATCTCCTATTCTGAAACTCATGCCTTCAAACTCCTGTCCTGAAACCTCTGACCTGAATCTCCAGCCCTGAAACTCCTGCCATCAATCAGATGAAGTGAAACTCCTGCCCTGAATCTCATGCTCTGAAACTCATGCCTTCAAAACCGTGACCTGAAACAACGGCCCTGAATCTCCTGCCCTGCAACTCCAGCCCTGAATCTCCTGCCCTGAAACTCATGCCTTCAAACTCCTAACGTGAAACATCTGCCCTGAATCTCCTGACGTGAAACTCCTGTCCTGAAAATCCTGCCCTGAATCTCATGACCTGATACTCCTGCCCTGAAACTCATGTCCTGACAATCCTGCCCTGAAACTCCTACCCTGAAACTGCTACCCTGAAACTCCTGCCTTGAATCTCATGACCTGAAACTCCTACCCTGAAACTCATCCCCTGAAACTCCTGCCCTGATACTCCTGCCCTGAAACTACTGCACTGAAAACACTGCCCTGAAACTCCTGCCCTGAATCTCCTGCCCTGAAACTCCTGCCCTGAATCTCCTGCCCTGAAGCTCGTCCCCTGAATCTCCTGCCCTGAAACTGCTACCTGAAACTCCTGCCCGGAAACTCATGTCCTAAAACTCCTGCCCTGAAACTCCTGCACTGAAGTCACTGCCCTGAAACTCCTACCCTCAATCTCCTGCCCTGAAACTCCTGCACTGAATCTCATGCCATGAAACTGATGCGCAGAAACTGCTGTTCTTAAACTCATGCCTAGAATCTCCTATTCTGAAAATCATGCGTTCAAACTCCTGTCCTGAATCTCCAGCCCTGAAACTCCTGCCATCAATCAGATGAACTGAAACTCCTGCCCTGAAACTCATGCCTTCAAAACCGTGACCTGAAACAACGACCCTGAATCTCCTGCCCTGAAACTCCTGCCCTGAATCTCCTGCGCTGAAACACATGCCCTGAAACTCCTGATCTGAAAGGTATATGGCCTGAATTTCCTGACGTGAAACTCCTGCCCTGAATCTCATGACCTGAAACTCCTACCGTGAAACTCCGGCACTGAATCTCCTGCCCTGATATTCATGCCCTAAAATTACTGCCCTGAATCTCCTGCCTGATACTCCTGCCCTGAGCTCCTGCTCCGAAACTCCTGCCCTGAATCTCCTATTCTGAAACTCATGCCTTCAAACTCCTGTCCTGAAACCTCTGACCTGAATCTCCAGCCCTGAAACTCCTACCATCAATCAGATGAAGTGAAACTCCTGCCCTGAATCTCATGCTCTGAAACTCATGCCTTCAAAACCGTGACCTGAAACAACGGCCCTGAATCTCCTGCCCTGAAACTCCAGCCCTGAATCTCCTGCAATGAAAGTCCTCCCCTGAATCTCCTGCCCTGAAACTCATGCCTTCAAACTCCTAACGTGAAACATCTGCCCTGAATCTCCTGACGTGAAACTCCTGCCCTGAAAATCCTGCCCTGAACCTCATGACCTGATACTCCTGCCCTGAAACTCATGTCCTGACAATCCTGCCCTGAAACTCCTACCCTGAAACTGCTACCCTGAAACTCCTGCCTTGAATCTCATGACCTGAAACTCCTACCCTGAAGCTCATCCCCTGAAACTCCTGCCCTGATACTCCTGCCCTGAAACTACTGCACTGAAACCACTGCCCTGAAACTCCTGCCCTGAATCTCCTGCGCTGAATCTCCTGCCCTGAAGCTCGTCCCCGAATCTCCTGCCCTGAAAATGCTACCTGAAACTCCTGCCCGGAAACTCATGTCCTAAAACTCCTGCCCTGAAACTGCTACCCTGAAACTCCTCCCCTGAATCTCCTGCCCTGAAACTCATGCCTTCAAACTCCTGACGTGAAACATCTGCCCTGAATCTCCTGACGTGAAACTCCTGCCCTGAAACTCATGCCTTCAAAACCGTGACCTGAAACAACGGCCCTGAATCTCCTGCCCTGAAACTCCTTCCCTGAATCTCCTGCGCTGAAGCACATGCCCTGAAACTCCTGATCTGAAAGGTATATGGCCTGAATTTCCTGACGTGAAACTCCTGCCCTGAATCTCATGACCTGAAACTCCTACCGTGAAACTCCGGCACTGAGTCTCCTGCCCTGATATTCATGCCCTAAAATTACTGCCCTGAATCTCCTGCCTGATACTGCTGCCCTGAGCTCCTGCTCCGAAACTCCTGCCCTGAATCTCCTATTCTGAAACTCATGCCTTCAAACTCCTGTCCTGAAACCTCTGACCTGAATCTCCAGCCCTGAAACTCCTGCCATCAATCAGATGAAGTGAAACTCCTGCCCTGAATCTCATGCTCTGAAACTCATGCCTTCAAAACCGTGACCTGAAACAACGGCCCTGAATCTCCTGCCCTGCAACTCCAGCCCTGAATCTCCTGCCCTGAAACTCATGCCTTCAAACTCCTAACGTGAAACATCTGCCCTGAATCTCCTGACGTGAAACTCCTGTCCTGAAAATCCTGCCCTGAATCTCATGACCTGATACTCCTGCCCTGAAACTCATGTCCTGACAATCCTGCCCTGAAACTCCTACCCTGAAACTGCTACCCTGAAACTCCTGCCTTGAATCTCATGACCTGAAACTCCTACCCTGAAACTCATCCCCTGAAACTCCTGCCCTGATACTCCTGCCCTGAAACTCCTGCCCTGAATCTCCTGCCCTGAAACTCCTGCCCTGAATCTCCTGCCCTGAAGCTCGTCCCCTGAATCTCCTGCCCTGAAACTGCTACCTGAAACTCCTGCCCGGAAACTCATGTCCTAAAACTCCTGCCCTGAAACTCCTGCACTGAAGTCACTGCCCTGAAACTCCTACCCTCAATCTCCTGCCCTGAAACTCCTGCACTGAATCTCATGCCATGAAACTGATGCGCAGAAACTGCTGTTCTTAAACTCATGCCTAGAATCTCCTATTCTGAAAATCATGCGTTCAAACTCCTGTCCTGAATCTCCAGCCCTGAAACTCCTGCCATCAATCAGATGAACTGAAACTCCTGCCCTGAAACTCATGCCTTCAAAACCGTGACCTGAAACAACGACCCTGAATCTGCTGCCCTGAAACTCCTGCCCTGAATCTCCTGCGCTGAAACACATGCCCTGAAACTCCTGATCTGAAAGGTATATGGCCTGAATTTCCTGACGTGAAACTCCTGCCCTGAATCTCATGACCTGAAACTCCTACCGTGAAACTCCGGCACTGAATCTCCTGCCCTGATATTCATGCCCTAAAATTACTGCCCTGAATCTCCTGCCTGATACTGCTGCCCTGAGCTCCTGCTCCGAAACTCCTGCCCTGAATCTCCTATTCTGAAACTCATGCCTTCAAACTCCTGTCCTGAAACCTCTGACCTGAATCTCCAGCCCTGAAACTCCTACCATCAATCAGATGAAGTGAAACTCCTGCCCTGAATCTCATGCTCTGAAACTCATGCCTTCAAAACCGTGACCTGAAACAACGGCCCTGAATCTCCTGCCCTGAAACTCCAGCCCTGAATCTCCTGCACTGAAAGTCCTCCCCTGAATCTCCTGCCCTGAAACTCATGCCTTCAAACTCCTAACGTGAAACATCTGCCCTGAATCTCCTGACGTGAAACTCCTGCCCTGAAAATCCTGCCCTGAATCTCATGACCTGATACTCCTGCCCTGAAACTCATGTCCTGACAATCCTGCCCTGAAACTCCTACCCTGAAACTGCTACCCTGAAACTCCTGCCTTGAATCTCATGACCTGAAACTCCTACCCTGAAGCTCATCCCCTGAAACTCCTGCCCTGATACTCCTGCCCTGAAACTACTGCACTGAAACCACTGCCCTGAAACTCCTGCCCTGAATCTCCTGCGCTGAATCTCCTGCCCTGAAGCTCGTCCCCGAATCTCCTGCCCTGAAACTGCTACCTGAAACTCCTGCCCGGAAACTCATGTCCTAAAACTCCTGCCCTGAAACTGCTACCCTGAAACTCCTCCCCTGAATCTCCTGCCCTGAAACTCATGCCTTCAAACTCCTGACGTGAAACATCTGCCCTGAATCTCCCGACGTGAAACTCCTGCCCTGAAACTCATGCCTTCAAAACCGTGACCTGAAACAACGGCCCTGAATCTCCTGCCCTGAAACTCCTGCCCTGAATCTCCTGCCCTGAAGCACATGCCCTGAAACTCCTGATCTGAAAGGTATATGGCCTGAATTTCCTGACGTGAAACTCCTGCCCTGAATCTCATGACCTGAAACTCCTACCGTGAAACTCCGGCACTGAATTTCCTGCCCTGATATTCATGCCCTGAAACTCCTGCCCTAAAATTACTGCCCTGAATCTCCTGCCTGATACTGCTGCCCTGAGCTCCTGCTCCGAAACTCCTGCCCTGAATCTCCTATTCTGAAACTCATGCCTTCAAACTCCTGTCCTGAAACCTCTGACCTGAATCTCCAGCCCTGAAACTCCTGCCATCAATCAGATGAAGTGAAACTCCTGCCCTGAATCTCATGCTCTGAAACTCATGCCTTCAAAACCGTGACCTGAAACAACGGCCCTGAATCTCCTGCCCTGCAACTCCAGCCCTGAATCTCCTGCCCTGAAACTCATGCCTTCAAACTCCTAACGTGAAACATCTGCCCTGAATCTCCTGACGTGAAACTCCTGTCCTGAAAATCCTGCCCTGAATCTCATGACCTGATACTCCTGCCCTGAAACTCATGTCCTGACAATCCTGCCCTGAAACTCCTACCCTGAAACTGCTACCCTGAAACTCCTGCCTTGAATCTCATGACCTGAAACTCCTACCCTGAAACTCATCCCCTGAAACTCCTGCCCTGATACTCCTGCCCTGAAACTACTGCACTGAAAACACTGCCCTGAAACTCCTGCCCTGAATCTCCTGCCCTGAAACTCCTGCCCTGAATCTCCTGCCCTGAAGCTCGTCCCCTGAATCTCCTGCCCTGAAACTGCTACCTGAAACTCCTGCCCGGAAACTCATGTCCTAAAACTCCTGCCCTGAAACTCCTGCACTGAAGTCACTGCCCTGAAACTCCTACCCTCAATCTCCTGCCCTGAAACTCCTGCACTGAATCTCATGCCATGAAACTGATGCGCAGAAACTGCTGTTCTTAAACTCATGCCTAGAATCTCCTATTCTGAAAATCATGCGTTCAAACTCCTGTCCTGAATCTCCAGCCCTGAAACTCCTGCCATCAATCAGATGAACTGAAACTCCTGCCCTGAAACTCATGCCTTCAAAACCGTGACCTGAAACAACGACCCTGAATCTCCTGCCCTGAAACTCCTGCCCTGAATCTCCTGCGCTGAAACACATGCCCTGAAACTCCTGATCTGAAAGGTATATGGCCTGAATTTCCTGACGTGAAACTCCTGCCCTGAATCTCATGACCTGAAACTCCTACCGTGAAACTCCGGCACTGAATCTCCTGCCCTGATATTCATGCCCTAAAATTACTGCCCTGAATCTCCTGCCTGATACTGCTGCCCTGAGCTCCTGCTCCGAAACTCCTGCCCTGAATCTCCTATTCTGAAACTCATGCCTTCAAACTCCTGTCCTGAAACCTCTGACCTGAATCTCCAGCCCTGAAACTCCTACCATCAATCAGATGAAGTGAAACTCCTGCCCTGAATCTCATGCTCTGAAACTCATGCCTTCAAAACCGTGACCTGAAACAACGGCCCTGAATCTCCTGCCCTGAAACTCCAGCCCTGAATCTCCTGCACTGAAAGTCCTCCCCTGAATCTCCTGCCCTGAAACTCATGCCTTCAAACTCCTGACGTGAAACATCTGCCCTGAATCTCCTGACGTGAAACTCCAGCCCTGAAACTACAGCCCTGAAACTCCTGCCCTGAATCTCATGACCTGAATCTCCTGTCCTGAAACTGCTGCACTGATACTCCTGCCCTAAAACCCCTGCCCTGAAACTCCTGCACTGAAGTCACTGCCCTGAAACTCCTACCCTCAATCTCCTGCCCTGAAACTCCTGCACTGAATCTCATGCCATGAAACTGATGCGCAGAAACTGCTGTTCTTAAACTCATGCCTAGAATCTCCTATTCTGAAAATCATGCGTTCAAACTCCTGTCCTGAATCTCCAGCCCTGAAACTCCTGCCATCAATCAGATGAACTGAAACTCCTGCCCTGAAACTCATGCCTTCAAAACCGTGACCTGAAACAACGACCCTGAATCTGCTGCCCTGAAACTCCTGCCCTGAATCTCCTGCGCTGAAACACATGCCCTGAAACTCCTGATCTGAAAGGTATATGGCCTGAATTTCCTGACGTGAAACTCCTGCCCTGAATCTCATGACCTGAAACTCCTACCGTGAAACTCCGGCACTGAATCTCCTGCCCTGATATTCATGCCCTAAAATTACTGCCCTGAATCTCCTGCCTGATACTGCTGCCCTGAGCTCCTGCTCCGAAACTCCTGCCCTGAATCTCCTATTCTGAAACTCATGCCTTCAAACTCCTGTCCTGAAACCTCTGACCTGAATCTCCAGCCCTGAAACTCCTACCATCAATCAGATGAACTGAAACTCCTGCCCTGAATCTCATGCTCTGAAACTCATGCCTTCAAAACCGTGACCTGAAACAACGGCCCTGAATCTCCTGCCCTGAAACTCCAGCCCTGAATCTCCTGCACTGAAAGTCCTCCCCTGAATCTCCTGCCCTGAAACTCATGCCTTCAAACTCCTAACGTGAAACATCTGCCCTGAATCTCCTGACGTGAAACTCCTGCCCTGAAAATCCTGCCCTGAATCTCATGACCTGATACTCCTGCCCTGAAACTCATGTCCTGACAATCCTGCCCTGAAACTCCTACCCTGAAACTGCTACCCTGAAACTCCTGCCTTGAATCTCATGACCTGAAACTCCTACCCTGAAGCTCATCCCCTGAAACTCCTGCCCTGATACTCCTGCCCTGAAACTACTGCACTGAAACCACTGCCCTGAAACTCCTGCCCTGAATCTCCTGCGCTGAATCTCCTGCCCTGAAGCTCGTCCCCGAATCTCCTGCCCTGAAACTGCTACCTGAAACTCCTGCCCGGAAACTCATGTCCTAAAACTCCTGCCCTGAAACTGCTACCCTGAAACTCCTCCCCTGAATCTCCTGCCCTGAAACTCATGCCTTCAAACTCCTGACGTGAAACATCTGCCCTGAATCTCCTGACGTGAAACTCCTGCCCTGAAACTCATGCCTTCAAAACCGTGACCTGAAACAACGGCCCTGAATCTCCTGCGCTGAAGCACATGCCCTGAAACTCCTGATCTGAAAGGTATATGGCCTGAATTTCCTGACGTGAAACTCCTGCCCTGAATCTCATGACCTGAAACTCCTACCGTGAAACTCCGGCACTGAATTTCCTGCCCTGATATTCATGCCCTGAAACTCCTGCCCTAAAATTACTGCCCTGAATCTCCTGCCTGATACTGCTGCCCTGAGCTCCTGCTCCGAAACTCCTGCCCTGAATCTCCTATTCTGAAACTCATGCCTTCAAACTCCTGTCCTGAAACCTCTGACCTGAATCTCCAGCCCTGAAACTCCTGCCATCAATCAGATGAACTGAAACTCCTGCCCTGAATCTCATCCTCTGAAACTCATGCCTTCAAAACCGTGACCTGAAACAACGGCCCTGAATCTCCTGCCCTGAAACTCCAGCCCTGAATCTCCTGCACTGAAAGTCCTCCCCTGAATCTCCTGCCCTGAAACTCATGCCTTCAAACTCCTAACGTGAAACATCTGCCCTGAATCTCCTGACGTGAAACTCCTGCCCTGAAAATCCTGCCCTGAATCTCATGACCTGATACTCCTGCCCTGAAACTCATGTCCTGACAATCCTGCCCTGAAACTCCTACCCTGAAACTGCTACCCTGAAACTCCTGCCTTGAATCTCATGACCTGAAACTCCTACCCTGAAGCTCATCCCCTGAAACTCCTGCCCTGATACTCCTGCCCTGAAACTACTGCACTGAAACCACTGCCCTGAAACTCCTGCCCTGAATCTCCTGCGCTGAATCTCCTGCCCTGAAGCTCGTCCCCGAATCTCCTGCCCTGAAACTGCTACCTGAAACTCCTGCCCGGAAACTCATGTCCTAAAACTCCTGCCCTGAAACTGCTACCCTGAAACTCCTCCCCTGAATCTCCTGCCCTGAAACTCATGCCTTCAAACTCCTGACGTGAAACATCTGCCCTGAATCTCCCGACGTGAAACTCCTGCCCTGAAACTCATGCCTTCAAAACCGTGACCTGAAACAACGGCCCTGAATCTCCTGCCCTGAAACTCCTGCCCTGAATCTCCTGCGCTGAAGCACATGCCCTGAAACTCCTGATCTGAAAGGTATATGGCCTGAATTTCCTGACGTGAAACTCCTGCCCTGAATCTCATGACCTGAAACTCCTACCGTGAAACTCCGGCACTGAATTTCCTGCCCTGATATTCATGCCCTGAAACTCCTGCCCTAAAATTACTGCCCTGAATCTCCTGCCTGATACTGCTGCCCTGAGCTCCTGCTCCGAAACTCCTGCCCTGAATCTCCTATTCTGAAACTCATGCCTTCAAACTCCTGTCCTGAAACCTCTGACCTGAATCTCCAGCCCTGAAACTCCTGCCATCAATCAGATGAACTGAAACTCCTGCCCTGAATCTCATCCTCTGAAACTCATGCCTTCAAAACCGTGACCTGAAACAACGGCCCTGAATCTCCTGCCCTGAAACTCCAGCCCTGAATCTCCTGCACTGAAAGTCCTCCCCTGAATCTCCTGCCCTGAAACTCATGCCTTCAAACTCCTAACGTGAAACATCTGCCCTGAAACTCCTACCCTGAAACTGCTACCCTGAAACTCCTGCCTTGAATCTCATGACCTGAAACTCCTACCCTGAAGCTCATCCCCTGAAACTCCTGCCCTGATACTCCTGCCCTGAAACTACTGCACTGAAACCTCTGCCCTGAAACTCCTGCCCTGAATCTCATGTCCTGAATCTCCTGTCCTGAAACTGCTGCACTGATACTCCTGCCCTAAAACTCCTGCCCTGAAACTCCTGCACTGAAGTCACTGCCCTGAAACTCCTACCCTCAATCTCCTGCCCTGAAACTCCTGCACTGAATCTCATGCCATGAAACTGATGCGCAGAAACTGCTGTTCTTAAACTCATGCCTAGAATCTCCTATTCTGAAAATCATGCGTTCAAACTCCTGTCCTGAATCTCCAGCCCTGAAACTCCTGCCATCAATCAGATGAACTGAAACTCCTGCCCTGAAACTCATGCCTTCAAAACCGTGACCTGAAACAACGACCCTGAATCTGCTGCCCTGAAACTCCTGCCCTGAATCTCCTGCGCTGAAACACATGCCCTGAAACTCCTGATCTGAAAGGTATATGGCCTGAATTTCCTGACGTGAAACTCCTGCCCTGAATCTCATGACCTGAAACTCCTACCGTGAAACTCCGGCACTGAATCTCCTGCCCTGATATTCATGCCCTAAAATTACTGCCCTGAATCTCCTGCCTGATACTGCTGCCCTGAGCTCCTGCTCCGAAACTCCTGCCCTGAATCTCCTATTCTGAAACTCATGCCTTCAA